>NC_084613.1:79100245-79207745 GCF_033978795.1 Nerophis ophidion
CGTCTTAGTGACATCATGCACAAAAGTGCACTAATAGCTTGTTTTAAAAATGTCTCTGACAATCTTGCACTTTCTGTTTTTGAAATGACATGAATGTTTGTGCCACTGCTTAATAACTTCTTAATAAATACAGTTTTGGTCAATTGACTTAGTTGTGATTTCTTTCTCTGCATGAAAGTTGAAAAGTAGCATATATTAATGCAGTATGAACAAGAATGTTTTATTGTAGACACATAGAATCATCATACTGCTGTGATTATATGCATCAAGTGTACATTTAAGGCCAAGGCAAAATATCGAGATATATATCATGTATCGCGACATGGCCCAAAAATACCGAGATATATATCGTGTATCGTGACATGGCCCAAAAACACCGAGATATATATCGTGTATCGTGAGATGCCCAAAAATATCGAGATATAAAACGTGTATCGTGCCATGGCCCAAAAATATCGAGATATATATCGTGTATCGTGACATGGCCCAAAAATACCGCGATATATATCGTGTATCGTGACATGGCCCAAAAACATCGCGATATATATTGTTCTTCGTGACATGGCCCAAAAATATTGAGATATACATCATGTATCGTGACATGGCCCAAAAGTATCGAGATACATACTGTGTATCGTGGCATGGCCCAAAAATATCGAGATATATATCGTGTATCGTGATATGACCCAAAAATCATCGAGATACATATCGCGCATCGTGACATGGCCCCAAAATATCGAGATATATATCGTGTATCGCGACAAGGCCCAAAAATATCGAGATATATATCGTGCATCGTGACATGGCCCAAAAACATCGCGATATATATCATGTATCGTGAAATGTCCCAAAAACATCGCGATATATATCGTATATCGTGACATGGCCCAAAAATATTGAGATATATGTCGTGTATCGTGACATGGCCCAAAAATATCGAGACATATATTGCGTATCGTGATATTATCGTGTATCGTGACATGGCCCAAAAATATCGCGATATATATCATGTATCATGGCATGGCCCCAAAATATCGCACAATATATCGTGTATCGTGACGTGGCCCAAAAATATCGCGATATATATCGTGTATCATGACATTTCCAGAAATAATATCGAGATAAATATCGTGCATCGTGACATGGCCCAAAAACATGGCGATATATATTGTGTATCGTGACATGGCCCAAAAATATCGAGATATATATCGTGTATCGTGACATGGCCCAAAAATACCGAGATACATATCGTGTATCGTGACATGGCCAAAAAACACCGAAATACATATCGTGTATTGTGACATGGCCCAAAAACATCGAGATAAATATCGTGTATCGTGAAATGGCCCAAAGATATCGCAATATATATTGTGCATCGTGATATGGCCCAAAAAATATTGAGATATATATCGTGCATCGTGACATGGCCCCAAAATATCGAGATATACATTGTGTATCGTTACATGGCCCAAAAAAATATCGAGATATGTATCGTGTATCGCGACATGGCCCAAAAATATCGAGATATATATCGTGTATCATGACATGACCCCCCCCAAAAAATCGAGATATATTTCGTGTATCGTGGCATGGCCCAAAAATATCGAGATATATATCGTGTATCGTGATATGGCCCAAAAATATTGACATATATATTGTGTATCACGATATATATATAGTGTATCGTGACATGGCCCCAAAATATCGAGATATCTATCGTATATCGTGGCATGGGCCCAAAATATCGCGCAATATATCGTGTATCGTGACATGGCCCCAAAATATCGCGACACACATCGTGTATCGTGACATGGCCCAAAAATATCAAGATATATATCGTGTATCGTGACATGGCCCAAAAACATCGAGATACATATCGTGTATCGTGACATGGCCCCAAAAAAAAAAACATCGAGATATATATCAGGTATTGTAACATGGCCCAAAAATATGGCGATATATATCGTGTATCGTGACATTCCCCAAAAATATCGAGATAAATATCGTGCATCGTGACATGGCCCAAAAATATGGCGATATATATCGCGTAGCGTGACATGGCCCAAAAATACCGCAATATATATCGTGTATCGTGACATGGCCCAAAAGATATCGAGATGTATATCGTGTACCGTGACATGGCCCAAAAATATCGAGATATATATCATGTATTGTGACATGGCCCAAAAATATCGAGATATACATTGCGTATCGTGATATTATCGTGTATCGTGACATGGCCCAAAAATATCGCGATATATATTGTGTATCATGGCATGGCCCCAAAATATCGAGATATATACCGTGTATTGTGGCATGGACCAAAAATATCGCGCAATATATCGTGTATCGTGACGTGGCCCAAAAATATCGAGATATATATCGCGTAGCGTTACATGGCCCAAAAAATATCGCGATATATATTATGTATCGTGACATGGCCCAAAAATATCGAGATATATATCGTGTATCGTGATATGGCCCAAAAATATCGAGATATACATCGTGTATCGTGATATGGCCCAAAAATATTGTGATATATGTCGTGTATCGTGACATGGCCCAAAAGTATCGAGATACATACTGTGTATCGTGGCATGGCCCAAAAACATCGAGATATATATCATGTATCGTGACATGGCCCAAAAGTATCGAGATACATACTGTGTATCGTGGCATGGCCCAAAAACATCGAGATATATATCGCGTATCTTAACATGGCCCTAAAATATCAAGATATATATCGTGTATCATGACATGGCCCAAAAATATCGAGATATATATCGTGTACCGTGACACGGCCCAAAAACATCGAGATATATATCGTGTATCGTGACATGGCCCAAAAAATATCGCGCAATATATTGTGTATCGCGACATGGCCCAAAAATATCGCGATATATATCGTGCATTGTGACATGGCCCCAAAATATCGAGATATACATTGTGTATCGTTACATGGCCCAAAAAAATATCGAGATATGTATTGTGTATCGCGACATGGCCCAAAAATATCGAGATATATATCGTGTATCATGGCATGGCCCCCCCCCAAAAATCGAGATATATTTCATGTATCGTGGCATGGCCCAAAAATATCGAGATATATATCGTGCATCGTGATATGGCCCAAAAATATTGACATATATATTGTGTATCACGATATAGATATAGTGTATCGTGACATGGCCCCAAAATATCGAGATATCTATCGTATATCGTGGCATGGGCCCAAAATATCGCGCAATATATCGTGTATCGTGACATGGCCCAAAAATATCGCGACACACATCGTGTATCGTGACATGGCCCAAAAATATCAAGATATATATCGTGTATCGTGACATGGCCCAAAAACATCGAGATACATATCGTGTATCGTGACATGGCCCAAAAAAAACAAAACATCGAGATATATATCAGGTATTGTAACATGGCCCAAAAATATGGCGATATATATCGTGTATCGTGACATTCCCCAAAAATATCGAGATATATATCGTGTATCGTGATATGGCCCAAAAATACCGCGATATATATTGTGTATCGCGACATGGCCCAAAAATATCGAAATATATACCGTGTATCGTGACATTCCCCAAAAATATCGAGATATATATCGTGTATCGTGATACGGCCCAAAAATACCGCGATATATATCGTGTATCGCGACATGGCCCAAAAATATCGAGATATATATCGTGTATCGTGATATGGCCCAAAAATACCGCGATATATATCGTGTATCGTGACATGGCCCAAAAACATCGAGATACATATCGTGTATCGTGACATGGCCCCAAAAAAAAAAAAACATCGAGATATATATCAGGTATTGTAACATGGCCCAAAAATATGGCGATATATATCGTGTATCGTGACATGGCCCAAAAATATCGAGATATATACCGTGTACCGTGATATGGCCCAAAAATACCGCGATATATATCGTGTATCGCGACATGGCCCAAAAATATCGAAATATATATCGTGTATCGTGACATGGCCCAAAAATATCGAGATACATATCGTGTATCGTGACATGGCCCAAAAAAAAAAAAAAACATCGAGATATATATCAGGTATTGTAACATGGCCCAAAAATATTGTGATATATATCGTGTATTGCGACATGGCCCAAAAATATCCAGATATATATCGTGTATCGTGAAATGGCCCCAAAATATCGAGATATACATTGTGTATCGTGACATGGCCCAAAAATATCGCGATATATATCGTGTACCGTGACATGGCCCAAAAACATCGCGATATATATCGTGTATCGTGACATGGCCCCAAAATATCGAGATATATATCGTGTATCGTGACATGGCCCCAAAATATCGAGATATATATCATGTATCGTGACATGGCCCAAAAACATTGAGACATATATTGTGTATCGTGATATTATCGCGTATCGCGAAATGGCCCAAAAAAATATCGCGATATATATCGCGCATCATGGCATGGCCCCAAAATATCGAGATATATATCGTGTATCGTGGCATGGACCAAAAATATCGCGCAATATATCGTGTATCGTGACGTGACCCAAAAATATCGCGATATATATCGTGTATCATGACATTTCCCAAAAATATCGAGATAAATATCGTGCATCATGACATGGCCCAAAAATATGGCGATATATATTGTGTATCGTGACATGGCCCAAAAATATCGAGATATATATCGCGTAGCGTGACATGGCCCAAAAATATCGCGATATATATTGTGTATCGTTACATGGCCCAAAAATATCGAGATACATATCGTGTATCGTGATATGGCCCAAAAATATCGAGATATACATCGTGTATCGTGATATAGCCAAAAAAAATACTGAGATATATATTGTGTATCGTGATATTATCGTGTTTCGCGAAATGGCCCAAAAATATCGCGATATATATCGTGCATCATGGCATGGCCCCAAAATATCGAGATATATATCATGTATCGTGGCATGGACCAAAAATATCGCGCAATATATCGTGTATCGTGACGTGGCCCAAAAATATCGCGATATATATCGTGTATCATGACATTTCCCAAAAATATCGAGATAAATATCGTGCATCGTGACATGGCCCAAAAATATGGCGATATATATTGTGTATCGTGACATGGCCCAAAAATATCGAGATATATATCGCGTAGCGTGACATGGCCCAAAAATATCGCGATATATAGTGTGTATCGTTACATGGCCCAAAAATATCGAGATATATATCGTGCATCGTGATATGCCCCAAAAATATCCAGATATACATCGTGTATCGTGATATAGCCCAAAAATACTGAGATATATATTGTGTATCGTGATATTATCGTGTACCGCGAAATGGCCCAAAAATATCAGAAAAAATATCGTGCATCGTGACACGTCCCCAAAATATCGAGATATATATCGTGCATCGTGGCATGGGCCCAAAAATATCGCGCAATATATTGTGTATCGCGACATGGCCCAAAAATATCGCAATATATATTGTGTATCGTGACATGGCCCAAAAATATTGAGATATATATCGTGCATCGTGACATGGCCCAAAAATATAGAGATATATATCGTGTAACGTGACATGGCTCAAAAAATATCGAGATATATATATCGTGTATCGTGACATGGCCCAAAAACATCGAGATATATATCGTGGATCGTGACATGGCCCAAAAATAGCAGGATATATATCGCGCATCGTGACACGGCCCAAAAATATCGAGATATAAATCGTGTATCGCGACACGGCCCAAAAAACATCGAGATATATATCGCGCATCGTGATGTCATCGTGCGAGTGACATGGCCCAAAAATATCGTGATATGTATCGCGCATCGTGACATGGCCCAAAAATATCGTGATATATATCGCGCATCGTGACATGGCCCAAAAATATCGAGATATATATCGTGTACCGTGACATGGCCCAAAAATATCAAGATATATATTGTGTGTGGTGATATTATTGTGTATCATGACATGGCCCAAAAATATCGCGACACATAGCGTGCATCGTGACATGGCCCCAAAATATCGAGATATATATCGTGTATCGTGGCATGGGGGCAAAAAATATCGCGCAATACACCGTGCATCGCGACATGGCCCAAAAATATCGAGATATATATCGCGCATTGCGATATCATCATGTATCGTGACATGGCCCCAAAAATATCGAGACATATATCGTGCATCGTAACATGGCCCAAAAATACCGAGATATATATCGTGTATCGCGACATGGCCCAAAAATATCGAGATATATATCGCGCATCGTAACATGGCCCAAAAATATCGAGATATATATCGTGCATCGCGACATGGCCCAAAAACATCGCGATATATATCGCGTATCGTGACATGGCCCCAAAATATCGAGATATATATCGTGTATCGTGACATGGCCCCAAAATATCGCAATATATATCGTGTATCGTGACATGGCCCAAAAGATATCGAGATATATATCGTGTACCGTGACATGGCCCAAAAATATCGAGATATATATCATGTATTGTGACATGGCCCAAAAATATCGAGATATACATTGTGTATCGTGATATTATCGTGTATCATGGCATGGCCCCAAAATATCGAGATATATACCGTGTATTGTGGCATGGACCAAAAATATCGCGCAATATATTGTGTATCGTGACGTGGCCCAAAAATATCGAGATATATATCGCGTAGCGTGACATGGCCCAAAAAATATCGCAATATATATTGTGTATCGTGACATGGCCCAAAAATATCGAGATATATATCGTGTATCGTGATATGGCCCAAAAATATCGAGATATACATCGTGTATCGTGATATGGCCCAAAAATACAGAGATATATATTGTGCATCGTGATATTATCGTGTACCGTGAAATGGCCCAAAAATATCGGAAAAAATATCGTGTATCGTGACACGGCCCAAAAATACCGAGATATATATCGTGTATCGTGGCATGGGCCAAAAAATATCGCGCAATATATTGTGTATCGCGACATGGCCCAAAAATATCGAGATATATATCGTGTATCGTGACATGGCCCAAAAATATTGAGATATATATCGTGCATCGTGATATCATCGTGTATCTTGATATGGCCCAAAAATATCGCGATACATATCGTGTATCGTGACATGGCCCAAAAATATAGAGATATATATCGTGTAACGTGACATGGCCCAAAAACATCATGAAATATATCGTGTATCGTGACATGGCCCAAAAACATCGAGATATATATCGTGAATCGTGACATGGCCCAAAAATAGCGAGATATATATCGCGCATCGTGACACGGCCCAAAAATATCGAGATATAAATCGTGTATCGTGACATTGCCCAAAAACATTGCGATATATATCGTTCTTCGTGACATGGCCCAAAAATATTGAGATATATATCATGTATCGTGACATGGCCCAAAAGTATCGAGATACATACTGTGTATCGTGGCATGACCCAAAAATTATCGAGATATATATCGTGTATCGTGACATGGCACAAAAATATCGAGATATATATCGTGTATCGCGACATGGCCCAAAAATATCGAGATATATATCGTGCACCGTGACATGGCCCAAAAATATCGAGATATATATCGTGCATCGCAACATGGCCCAAAAACATCGCGATATATATCGTGTATCGTGACATGGCCCCAAAATATCGAGGTATATATCGTGTATCGTGACATGGCTAAAAAAACATTGAGATATTAATAAAAGGCCATATCGCCCAGTCCTACACACGAGTATGAATTTGTGCCAAAAGTGCACATCTGGATGGACAGATGAGGAGGACGAAGGACTGATGGGGACGGAAGGCCAACAAGCTTATCAGCTCCAACGTGTTTGATCAAGCAGAGGAAGCAAAGTGATACTCGTGCTGTGGGTGCGCCAAAGGAAAGAAGGAAAGAAGGAAAGAAGAAAAGAAGAAAAGAAGGCCATGTTCCTAAGCATCACTGGCTCCTCCGATCAATAGTGCTGCTCGGGAGAGAGAGACAGTGATAGAGTTTGTGGTCAGGAGCTAAAAGAGATACCTGCACCATCACTTTCTCATCTTTCTCTTCTGTCCACATGAACAGGAAGGGGAGAAAAAAAAGCTGCCTTTTGTTGGATTTGGAACCGATAACGCGAGCAAAACTGTGTCGTCTTTGACACGCCGTGTAGATTTTAGTATCTGCCACTCACGCCGACATTATTGTCCCAGAGCAGTGGTTCTCAACTTTTTTGCAGTGATGTTAATTTTTTTTTAATTCAAGTACCCCCTATTCAGAGCAAACCATTTTTGGTTGAAAAAACGAGATAAAGAAGTAAAATACAGCACTGTGTCATCAGTTTCTGATTTATTAAGTTGTATAACAGTGCAAAATGTTGCTCATTTGTAGTGGTCTTTCTTGAACTATTTGGAAAAAATGATCTAAAAATAACTAAAAAGTTGTAGAAAAATAAACAAGTGATTCAATGATAAATAAAGATTTCTACACATAGAAGTAATCATCAACTTAAAGTGCCCTCTTTGGGGATTGTAATAGAGATCCATCTGGATTCATCAACTTCATTCTAAACATTTCTTCACAAAAACAAAAACAAATCTTTACATCAAAATATATCAGTGTATACTTCTTCTCAATCCTTTTCAAATATGTAAAAAAAATAAAAAAAAATAAAATAAAAAAAAGTGGAATGCTCATTTCTTTTTGCTTTTTTTATTCTCCTTTGTTTTCATTTTGTTTTAATAGCCGTTAAGGCTATAGCACTGTATTGGATCATGCTTGCTCTTGTTTTTTTTTTTTGCATATTTGAAATAAAAAATAAGAAAAATAAAAAAATATTTATGGGAAATGTCCACAAAAAATCTAGCTGTCAACACTGAATATTGCATTTGTCTTTGATCTTTGGTCTGGATTATTTTTTTTTTATTTTCAATCTAAGACTCCTTCGGTTCCTGTTTTTTTTGTGCACCCTTGTTTATTTTGGTTACCATGGTTACTTATTATTTCCTTTTTTTGTCCTGTCCAGCTTCTCACGCAAAGCAGTTAATGAAATAAATAATATAGGGGCGGCATAGCTCGGTTGGTAGAGTTGCCGTGCCAGCAACTTGAGGGTTGCAGGTTCGATTCCCGCTTCCGCCATCCTAGTCACTGCCGTTGTGTCCTTGGGCAAGACACTTTACCCACCTGCTCCCAGTGCCACCCACACTGGTTTAAAATGCAACTTAGATATTGGGTTTCACTATGTAAAGCGCTTTGAGTCACTAGAGAAAAGCGCTATATAAATATAATTGACTAACAACTAGTAATGACAATGAGCATTTTTACACTAAAACTGGAGCAATGCAAATACCAATAGAAAAAGCGCTATTGATCATGAACAAAACCAATAGTTTACTTCTATTATCAACAATAAAGTTGTTCAAATGCAACAATACGTATACATAATGATAGCTAGAAAGATAATAAAAAAATAAATAAAATAAATGAAAGGGAGGCAACCTATATTAATCTTGTGGATTGTTATAGTCACAATGGTTTAAGCTCTGCCAATATGCCTTGTGTTACCCAGTTTACCCTAGGGCTGCAACGTTGATATCTATTTGATGAACCATGATTGTGTGCATGAGTGAATGTATGTATACGTACTTGTGTATGTTACTTATTATTTCCACCTGCTTCTAATTAGTGTTCACCCGCTCACCTGCTGCCCGAGCACTAATCAGAGGCATTATTTAAACCTGCCTTGCCCTCCAGTGAGGGCTGAAGTATTGTTTGCTGTGGACTGCCTTTTTTTTTTTTGGAAGCTGAGAGCTATTCCCTGGATCCCGGCTCCTGTCCCTGTTTGCTGTTTCCTGGTTTCTGGTTTGAGTTTTCCTTGCCTTATTTTTTGAACATTAAAACCATGTTTTCATTTTATTTTCCAAGCCTGTCATCTCTGCATCTTGGGGTTCGTCACCACCACTTCGTGACAGCATTGTTGTATTTCTTTTCACAGTTTATGAACTTACATTCATATTTTGTTGCATAGCTCGGTTGGTAGAGTGGCCGTGCCAGCAACTTGAGGGTTGCAGGTTCGATTCCCGCTTGTGCCATCCTAGTTACTGCCGTTGTGTCCTTGGGCAAGACACTTTACCCACCTGCTCCCGGTGCCACCCACACTGGTTTAAATGTAACTTAGATATTGGGTGTCACTATGTAAAGCGCTTTGAGTCACTTGAGAAAAGCGCTATATAAAATATAATTCACTAATTCACAGTATTATTGAATAAATATATTTATAAAGGACTTTTGAATTGTTGCTATTTTTAGAATATTTTTTAAAAATCTCAAGTACCCCTTGGCATACCTTCAAGTACCCCCATTTGAGAACCTCTGTCTTAGAGGAGTCAGCGTGCAGCTTGCTCACTAGTGAGTAGGTCGAAAATTGTGCCTACGAGCGGGGTGGGGTTGGGGGGAAGGGAGACGTCTCGTCTCGATTACTGTAACGTATTATTTTCGGGTCTCCCCATGTCTAGCATTAAAAGATTACAGTTGGTACAAAATGCGGCTGCTAGACTTTTGACAAGAACAAGAAAGTTTGATCACATTACGCCTGTACTGGCTCACCTGCACTGGCTTCCTGTGCACTTAAGATGTGACTTTAAGGTTTTACTACTTACGTATAAAATACTACACGGTCTAGCTCCAGCCTATCTTGCCGATTGTATTGTACCATATGTCCCGGCAAGAAATCTGCGTTCAAAAGACTCCGGCTTATTAGTGATTCCTAGAGCCCAAAAAAAGTCTGCGGGCTATAGAGCGTTTTCCGTTCGGGCTCCAGTACTCTGGAATGCCCTCCCGGTAACAGTTCGAGATGCTACCTCAGTAGAAGCATTTAAGTCTCACCTTAAAACTCATCTGTATACTCTAGCCTTTAAATAGACCTCCTTTTTAGACCAGTTGATCTGCCGCTTCTTTTCTTTTTCTCCTCTGTCCCGCTGGAGGGGGTCCGGTCCGATGACCATGGATGAAGTACTGGCTATCCAGAGTCGAGACCCAGGATGGACCGCTCGTCGGGACCCAGGATGGACCGCTCGCCTGTGTATCGGTTGGGGACATCTCTACGCTGCTGATCCGACTCCGCTTGGGATGGTTTCCTGTGGACAGGACTCTCGCTGCTGTCTTGGATCCGCTTGAACTGAACTCTCGCGGCTGTGTTGGAGCCACTATGGATTGAACTTTCTCAGTATCATGTTAGACCCGCTCGACATCCATTGCTTTCGGTCCCCTAGAGGGGGGGGGTTGCCCACATCTGAGGTCCTCTCCAAGGTTTTTCATAGTCAGCATTGTCACTGGCGTCCCACTGGATGTGAATTCTCCCTGCCCACTGGGTGTGAGTTTTCCTTGCCCTTTTTTGGGTTCTTCCGAGGATGTTGTAGTCGTAATGATTTGTGCAGTCCTTTGAGACATTTGTGATTTGGGGCTATATAAATAAACATTGATTGATTGGTACTGTCATGCCTACGAGTCGTCCTCGGCACAGGAGAAGCTACGGTTCATTAAGGGGAAAATTTTTTTTCCAACATTCCACCGGTGCCAAAGATACCTGGGTTGGGTTGCACTTCGGCACTTGGCGATCACTCCAGCAGGAATGAGAGCGGACTCAGCCAAACTATATTCAGGTAATATTGCAATTTTTAATCCCAACAAATAAATTGACTCAAAAAATACTCCAACACGACTTATGTAAGGCTACACTTTTCCAAAAATGCACTAGCAGTCGTGTTCAAAAGTTTACATACACTTATAAAGAACATAATGTCATGGCTGTCTTGAGTTTCTGTCAAGAGTCTGTTGGTGACGAACCCCAAGATGCAGGCAGCGAGTAGGAAAACAAGACAAAACCGAACAAAAGGGTACAAACAAAAGGCGCGCACAAGGGCGATAACAAACTTGTCTATGAACAAACAAACTGGAACCAGGGAACAAAAGACAGTAAGCTACAAACAGCTACCGAATATAGCTTACCGCTACACTGCATTGACACGTCCAGTAGGAACGACAAGTAGAAATGACTATGGGACGGCATAGCTCGGTTGGTAGAGTGGCCGTGCCAGCAACTTGAGGGTTGCAGGTTCGAGTCCCGCTTCCGCCATCCTAGTCACTGCCGTTGTGTCCTTGGGCAAGACACTTTATCCACCTGCTCCCAATGCCACCCACACTGGTTTAAATGTAACTTAGATATTGGGTTTCACTATGTAAAGCGCTTTGAGTCACTAGAGAAAAGTGCTATATAAATATAATTCACTTCACTTCATGACATCGATGGGTAGTGGTGACATCCACACGACAATAATCCAGCATCAGACTGGAGGACAAAACAGGTTCAAATAGTACCTGGCTGATTGACACCAGGTGTGGCCAGGTGCCAATCAGCCACAGCTGAGAGGAAACAGAACCAAAATAAGAGTGCTGAAAGGAACTAAAGACAGGAAACAAAGACAAATGCAGAGGAAAAACCAAGACATATACCAAACTGTCAGGGACAAGCTTGACAGTTTCCAATCATTTCTAGAACTCTTGTATTTTTTGTGATAGAGTGATTGGAGCACATACTGGTTGGTCACAAAAAACATTCATGAAGTTTGGTTCTTTTATGAATTTATTATGGGTCTACTGAAAATGTGAGCAAATCTGCTGGGTCAAAAGTATACATACAGCAATGTTATATTTGCTTACATGTCCCTTGGCAAGTTTCACTGCAATAAGGCGCTTTTGGTAGCCATCCACAAGCTGCTGGTTGAATTTTTGACCACTCCTCTTGACAAAATTGGTGCACTTCAGCAAAATTGTTCCTCTAAAATGTCTTATCCTTGTCCATGTGATGTTAGATGAATCAACTGAGCTGTTTGAGCACAATACCCAGCAATATGTTTGGAGGAGAAAAGGTGAGGCCTTCAATCCCGGGAACACCATTCCTACCGTCAAGCATGGTGGTGGTAGTATTATGCTCTGGGTTTATTTTGCTGCAAATGGAACTTGTGCTTTAAATGGGACAATGTGTATTGACAGTACTGCTGTACACAGACTACTCTAAAGTACAGTATATCCAGGTGTACTTTTTATAGTATTGTCCCATGACAAGGTTTACCGTAACAAAAACCGCCGTGTGATCTAATTTCCCAAAGGAGAGGATGGTGCTCTGATTTAGAATAGAATAGTATATGTTAGGGACAAGCAATAAAACAAAAATGGATGGATGTTGGAGTTCATGTAGCACTCCATTAACCACAACTTCCACACTTCCCGTAGCACTCGAGCAGACCTAGACCATGACGCTGCCACCTTCATGCTTGACTGTGATAAAATGGCAACCAAGGTGATCAAAAAGGTCAACCAAAGAATCTCCTCTCTGGTCAACAAAAGCACATCGAGGATTCTAGCGGGAACTCTCATTCAACCCTTCTTCGATTACGCTTGCACCACCCCAGCACCTCCAAAACCCTCAAATCTAGACTCCAAACATCCCAGAACAAGCTAGTCCGGTTACTTTTAGACCTCCACCCCAGATCACACCTCAATCCAACCCACTTCTCCAAAGTGGGCTGGCTCAGGGTGGAGGACAGAGTAAAACAACTTGCACTGAGCCTGGTCTATAAAATCCGCTACACCTCCTTGATACCGAAGTACATGGCAAACTACTTCCTTAACGTAAATGACCACCATAACCACAACACCAGGGGGAGCTCCACAAACCACGTTAAACCCAGATTCCGATCTAACAAAGGTCTTAACTTAACTTAACTCTTTATATGAGTAATGCACTCCCAACAGGTATAAAAGTAAGTGCATCTCTATCCTCCTTCAAAACCGCTCTAAAACAACACCTCCAGGCAACTTCAACACTTTACTAATACCCTCCTCCATTCACATCCCATCTCCCCGGATTATAAACAACTCAATTGTACTTCTAATGTATATACTTGTTCTTATGCTATGTGAACTCACTATGTTCTCTGCTGGCTGTACATATCCTACTAAATAAGACCTACACTGTTTCAATGTCCACATTTCTCTGTTGATGCAATTGTTGATGACTGAAGTTCTGATATCAACCAAAGCTCCTCATCCCACCCCCCGGATTGTAAATAATGTAAATAATTCAATGTATATACTATGATGATTAACTTGTGTGATGACTGTATTATGCTGATAGTATATATTTGTACCACGAATTGATTAACCCCGACTTAAACAAGTTGAAAAACTTATTGGGGTGTTACCATTTAGTGGTCAATTGTACGGAATATGTACTGTACTGTGCAATCTACTAATAAAAGTATCAATCAATCAATCAATCAGACTGTAGGCAAGACACAATTGTCCTGCTACTCCTTTATGTTGCCAGATATTTACAAACGTTTGTCTGTTTTTATTTAATAAGTCATATTTATTTCAGTATAAAAGTGTAAAAGCGTTTTGCTTGGGTCATGAAATGATGATAATGGTGTGCCAGGGCATACGTACATTTTACATTTAACGCTTAAATCCCTGGAGTTTACATCAACTTCAGATCTATTCCTAATTTCAACATGTTTTAGTTTTTTTTATATTGTTTTTTGGTCTGTTTTCCGCCCTTTTTTGTCAAATAAAACTACCGTATTTCCTTGAATTGCCGCCTGGTCGCTAATTAATTTGAAACCTCTTCTCACTCCTGCGCTTACCAAAGGCATGCGGTAAAAGTAAGAATGCGCTAATTATTTTAAAACCTCTTCTCATTCCGGCACTTACCAAAGGCATGCAGTAAAAAATTGAGTGTGATGTAAGCTTGGACCTTAAATCCTACTGAATAGCTCCTAATCTTCTTCCCTTTATGCGATTTCAAATGATTGAAATCAGCCTTTTCCATTTTGAAAATGATGACAGGGGAAGTGTCACTCGTGACGTCACGAGTTTGACCAGGCGGTAATACTAAGCATGAGCTAATTATTTTGCAAAGCGAGTTTGACCCGGCAGTAATTCAAGGCAGGCGCATACTATATACCCTGCGGCAATTCAAGGAAATACGGTATGTTTTTTTTTTTTTATGGCAAACACAAAATATGCAAAATCTTCCACTAAAAATATTTTTCAAAGTGGAATATTTGATGTGACGTAATCGGGGTTGAGGTGGAGGTTCTCATGGAGCTTGAGGGGGCGTGGCCTCCAGCTGCGCCTGAATTTCGGGAGATTCTCGGGAGAAAAATTTGTCCCGGGAGGTTTTCGGGAGAGGCGCTGAATTTCGGGAGTCTTCCGGAAAATCCGGGAGGGTTGGCAAGTATGTATATTGTAGCATCCCGGAAGAGTTAGTGCTGCAAGGGGTTCTGGGTATTTGTTCTGTTGTGTTTATGTTGTGTTACGGTGCGGATGTTCTGCCCGAAATGTGTTTGTCATTTTTGTTTGGTGTGGGTTCACAGCGTGGCGCATATTTGTAACAGTGTTAAAGTTGTTTATACGGCCACCCTCAGTGTGACATGCATGGCTGTTGATCAACTATGCCTTGATTGAGAATAAATCCACTACCACTCTCTCTCGCTCTCTGCCCCTCCCTCACGACCGTTGCTCACTCCTTCACAATTTGTTTTGTTTTCAACCACGCTTACCTAAAACAAAACGCAGGACATTTGAGGCAATTGAGAAACCCCACCCGGACACCCCGGACAGTCTGGAAAAAGAGGACATGTCAGGGTAAAAGAGGACGTATGGTCAGTCTACCTTATGTGGTAATGTGTGTGTCCAATGCACATGCATGTAAAAGTGTGTGTGTGTGTGTGCGTGTAATAACGTATGTAAATTCCAAGGGGAGTTAGGTTAATTGGGGCTGCAAAAGGGGGTGGGCGTGTCTCTCCCCCCTACGAGTGCCTTATTTACATGGCAAAGCTGTAATTACCCTAACGAAGCCCCCATTGATGGGCGGGGAAGAGTACACGCACACACACACACTCATACACACACTCACACACACACAAGCACACACGCCCGATCACCAAACAGGTTGTAGCTCAATCACAGCAAACTGTATTTTTCATCACTCCAGAAGGCTTCTTTTCTTATTGAATGGCTTCCCTTTTCCTGCCAATCAGTCGCCTTGTTGGAATTTCGCCATTAGAGCTCATTGGCGCGCGGAGCACTCGGCAATCACAGCGCTCCAAATCACTGTTTTACTCCGTCAGGGTGAAGAAAGTCGAAATTTCAAGTGAATGTTGGTGGGGAAATTACGCTTCTGGAAGTTGTCGCCACGTGAGGCGGGGAATAATACAAACCCCGTTTCCATATGAGTTGGGAAATTGTGTTAGATGTAAATATGAACAGAATACAATGATTTGCAAATCCTTTTCAACCCATATTCAATTAAATGCACTAAAAAAACAACATATTTGATGTTCAAACACATAAACTTTATTTTTTTTTGCAAATAATAATTAACTTAGAATTTCATGGCTGCAACATGTGCCAAAGTAGTTGGGAAAGGGCATGTTCACCACTGTGTTACATCACTTTTTCTTTCAACAATACTCAATAATCGTTTGGGAACTGAGGAAACTAATTGTTGAAGCTTTGAAAGTGGAATTCTTTCCCATTCTTGTTTTATGTAGAGCTTCAGTCGTTCAACAGTCCGGGGTCATATTTTACACTTCATAATGCGCCACACAATTTCGATGAGAGACAGGTCTGGACTGCAGGCGGGCCAGGAAAGTACCCGCACTCTTTTTTTACAAAGCCACTCTGTTGTAACATGTGCTGAATGTGGCTTAGTATTGTCTTGCTGAAATAAGCAGGGGCGTCCATGAAAAAGACGGCGCTTAGATGACAACATATGTTGTTCCAAAACCTTTATGTACCTTTCAGCATTAATGGTGCCTTCACAGATGTGTAAGTTACCCATGCCTTGGGCACTAATGCACCCGCATACCATCACAGATGCTGGCTTTTGAACTTTGCGTCGGTAACAGTCTGGATGGTTCGCTTCCCCTTTGGTCGGAATGACACAATGCCAAATATTTCTAAAAAAAACATTGAAATGTAGACTTGTCAGACCACAGAACACTTTGCATCAGTCCATCTTAGATGATCTCGGGCCCAGAGAAGCCGGTGGCGTTTCTGGATGTTGTTGATAGATAGCTTTCGCTTTGCATAGCAGAGTTTTAACTTGCACTTACAGATGAAGCGACAAACTGTATTTAGTGACAGTGGTTTGCTGAAGTGTTCCTGAGACCAAGTGGTGATATCCTTTAGAGATTGATGTCGGTTTTTGATACAGTGCCGTTTGAGGGATCGAAGGTCACGGTCATTCAATGTTGGTTTCCGGCCATGCTGCTTACGTGGAGTGATTTCTCCAGATTCTCTGAACCTTTTGATGATATTACAGACCGTAGATGTTGAAATCCCTAAATTTCTTGCAATTGCACTTTGAGAAATGTTGTTCTTAAACTGTTTGACTATTTGCTCACGCAGTTGTGGACAAAGGGGTGTACCTCGCCCCTACCTTTCTTGTGAAAGACTGAGATTTTTTTGGGGGAGCTGTTTTTATACCCAATCATGGCACCCACCTGTTCCCAATTAGCCTGCACACCTGTGGGATGTTCCAAATAAGTGTTTGATGAGCATTCCTCAACTTTATCAGTATTTTCCCAACTTCTTCGTCACGTGTTGCTGGCATCAAATTCTAAAGTTAGTGATTATTTGCAAAAAAAAAGATGTTTACCAACATCAAATATGTTGTCTTTGTTGCATATTCAACTGAATATGGGTTGAAAATGATTTGCAAATCATTGTATTCTGTTTATATTTACATCAAACACAATTTCCCAACTCATATGGAAACGGGGTTTTTATACAGTATATCAGTAATCATCAAAAAGCCTCAAAAGAATCCACAAAGTGAACGGTACCCCATGACGGCCACACACGTGGACCTGACATTTAATGGCCGCAATGGTAATGAATGAATGAGCGCCACAGCCACCTCGCCTGGAAGAAATTATCAGGCTTTCCCCTGACAGTTTGTCTATGTTTTAGTTTTTTCCTCTGCATTTGTCTGTTTCCTCTGTGTTTAGTATTTCCTGTCCTTAGCTCCTGTCTAGTGCTCTTATTTTGTCAGCTTCCTGTCTTATTCCCTGAGTGCTGTGTTCCTCTTCAGCTACGGCTGATTGGCACCTGGCCACACCTGTTGCCAATCAGCCCGCTCCTAATTGTACCTGCTTGGTGTCAGTTGCTGGATCATTGTATTGTCATTTATATGCTGCTAGACTTTTGACAAGAACAAGAAAGTTTGATCACATTACGCCTGTACTGGCTCACCTGCACTGGCTTCCTGTGCACTTAAGATGTGACTTTAAGGTTTTACTACTTACGTATAAAATACTACACGGTCTAGCTCCATCCTATCTTGCCGATTGTATTGTACCATATGTCCCGGCAAAAAATCTGCGTTCAAATGACTCCGGCTTGTTAGTGATTCCCAAAGCCCAAAAAAAGTCTGCGGGCTATAGAGCGTTTTCCGTTCGGGCTCCAGTACTCTGGAATGCCCTCCCGGTAACAGTTCGAGATGCCACCTCAGTAGAAGCATTTAAGTCTCACCTTAAAACTCATTTGTATACTCTAGCCTTTAAATAGACTCCCTTTTTAGACCAGTTGATCTGCCGTTTCTTTTCTTTTTCTTCTATGTCCCACTCTCCCTTGTGGAGGGGGTCCGGTCCGATCCGGTGGCCATGTATTGCTTGCCTGTGTATCGGCTGGGGACATCTCTGCGCTGCTGATCCGCCTCCGCTTGGGATGGTTTCCTGCTGGCTCCACTGTGAACGGGACTCTCGCTGCTGTGTTGGATCCGCTTTGGACTGGACTCTCGCGACTGTGTTGGATCCATTGTGGATTGAACTTTCACAGTATCATGTTAGACCCGCTCGACATCCATTGCTTTCCTCCTCTCCAAGGTTCTCATAGTCATCATTGTCACCGACGTCCCACTGGGTGTGAGTTTTCCTTGCCCTTATGTGGGCCTACCGAGGATGTCGTGGCGGTTTGTGCAGCCCTTTGAGACACTAGTGATTTAGGGCTATATAAGTAAACATTGATTGATTGATTGATGATATTGTCTTGTCGATGTCATGTCTAGTCGCTCTTGTGATGTGTTATCGCTCCTGTCGTGTCGTACCTTGTCTTTGCAGCGTAGCGGTTAGCTATATTCAGTTGATATTTGTAGCTTACTGTTTTTGGTTCCCTGCTTCCGTTTTATTTTTCATTATACAAGTACGACTTCTGTTTGCCTGTTCGCTACCCGCTAGCTTCCAAGCCAAGCTCCTGTTCGTTATTGTCTAGCTCCCAGGCTAGCTCCTTTTGTTTGATTACCCGCCTCGTGCGCGCTTTGTGTTTGTACCCTTTTAGTTTAGTTTTTGCCTTAGTATTTAATTAACTCATGTTTTCTCATTCCATGCCCGCCTCCATCTCTGCATCTTGGGGTTCATCAACAAATAACCGTCACAGAAATAACAAACAAAATAATTATATAATTAACGGGGGTCTCGGAAGGTAGCCCCTGCAGATTTTAAGGAGGTGCTGTACATTTTGGAGGTTTAAGGGGGGGGGCGGGGGGGGGGGGGGGGGGGTCTCATGACACAGTAGCAGGACCCCTAAAGCAGCATCCAAGTGTCTTTTCTGGCAGGAATGTAATCTTTCAAGTCATCTTTGTTTATACCTCCTCCCCTATTTCCTTTTTCTTTGCTGCTGCCTGGAAGAACACAGCCTGATCCTGCATGCTCGTCCTGTCTCTCTCTCTCTCTATGTGTCTCACTCTCTGCCTGTCTCTCCTTCTCCTCTTCATTTGTTCTCTCCTGCACTCCCCCAAGACTGCCTCCTGTCTGTCTTCCTGCCGCTGCTTCTCCTGGGCTGTACGTGCCTCAGATTCAGATGGCAGGCAAATGCGTGACGCAGACACGTGCATGCAATTACGCACACACACACACGCACGCACGCACACACACACACCTGCACAGAAATATGTGTGTGTGTGTGTGACGTGCAGCGTGCAAGGGGGTGGGCAACCTGTGGCTAATGGTTTCAAATCCAGCCTCAAAAAGAAACACCTTTCAAACAGAACCACATGCATATGTTGTATTATATTAGGTGTTCGACTTCTTTTTACACTTGCACCGAGGCCTCTAGAGGAAGGGTGGTAAATCACTGGGGGCCACAACGCAGTCATGAATGTTTCTAATAAGGACGATTGGAAAGAATATGATAATGATAAATACAAAGAAAAATGTGTAAACTTTTACAGTAAAAACTGTCTGTTTTGATCTTTACAGCAATACACTGTGAAAGCTACAGTTGTTTATACAGTAAAAAAACAAAACAAAAAAACCCATCAGCTCAGTTGCCAGAACATGTCAGTAAAAAAAAAATATAAATATATATTTACCTAAAGCCCCCCAGTATATTTTACAGTTAATTTCTTGCAACTGAGCCGCCAGTTTTTTACTGTAAACAACTGTGGTACCGTTTTAATATTTACAGTGTTACAATGTAAAATCTACAGTGTTTTTATATATATATATATATATATATATATATATATATATATATATATATATTAGGGCTGGGCAACGATTAAAAATGTTAATCGAACTTAATCGCACTATTTGTCCGATTAATCGCGATTAACTGCATTGTATACGCAAAGCCCAATAATGAATTCAAAAGTAGTGTGTAGTGCACCTTTATTGGAATATTCTCCCACATGAACAAAAGCGCCAAAACATTTGTTGTGCAAACACAATTTAAATCAGTCCTTGTTAAACAGTAGCAGTTAAATAGCATATTTCATGAAAATCAACTCCAAAAATGTAAATACAAACATTTAAGCTTATTGCCACTGCCAGGGTATTTAAGTTATCCTGTTTGTTATGGAAAATAAATATAATCTACATACAAATCTCTGAGCCACAATCATAACATCTGAACAGGCAATTTCTGAGGTAACAGCAGAAACATTTTTTTTATCAGGGATCTTATGTTTAAAAAACCTCTATTATAGGTAGTGGGCTGTTTTAGGGAATTTTTGATCAAATTATCCGTAGTAGCAATATTAATAATGTTGTGTTTATTCTGCGTAGTGCACTTAAAATAATTATGACCATATCTAGGAATTGATATGATGGGAATTTTCCGATTGTTTGCTTGGTGCTTTGATAAACTGAACGCATCATATACATGGTACTATATTGTGATGATATGAGCCAGGGAAAAAAAGAACTACCCTACCCAGCATGCAACAGGAGTGACGAGCATGCGCGGTAGCCCGGTATAGGTTGTGTCGCCATGACGGCATCTTGTATGTTGTGATATGCACGCTCTGAAAGTAAACGTTAAGAACTCAGCCAACACTCCTCGTCTGCATTATTCATAAATAGACAGACAACACATATACTCCGCTGCTTCACAGGCCGCTGGATGTAGCCGGCAAAGTATTCCCATGCTAGCTAGCCGGTTTAGCAAGCACGCGTCATTCAGTCCAAAACGGCCCGATCTATCCACATTCAGAATTGTCTGGCGGTCGTAAGTGATCCCGGAGTGACCACGCTGTAAGCCAGCCATGAAATTTGCAGAATTGTCCGGTATTTTTGCCAAATGTTCCATCTTTACCAAGAGCCCCTCAACACCATCTTGTCAAGAAAAAGCGTTAACAAAATAAAAGCATGTAAACAACATACGCAAATGTGCGATAAAATAATTGTCGGCGTTAATAGATTGATGAGTTAACGCGTAATTAACGCATTAATTTGCCCACCCCTAATACATATCTATATATATAATTTTATATATATTACCTAAAAAAACAAGTACATTTTCCAGCTAAATTCTTGCAACTGAGCCGTCAGTTTTTGATAAAAAAAAAACTGTGGTACTGTGTTCATATTTACAGCAATACACTGTATAATCTACAGTTGTTTTCACTGTCAAAAAAAACAACAACAAAAAAACACATCAGCTCAGTTGCCATAATATGTTAGTAGAAAAAACAAAGTAAATTTTACAGTTGAATTCTTGCAACTGAGCCGCCAGTTTTTTTACTGTAAACCACTGTTGTACCGTTTTAATATTTACAGTAATACACTGTAAAATCTACAGTGGTTTTTACGGTAAAAAACTATATATATATATATATATATATATATATATATATATATATATATATATATATATTTACCTAAAAAACAAGTACATTTTCCAGCTAAATTCTTGCAACTGAGCCGTCAGTTTTTGATTAAAAAAACTGTGGTACTGTGTTCATATTTACAGCAATACATTGTAAAATCTATAGTTATTTTTACTGTAAATAAACAAAAAAAACACCATCAGCTCAGTTGCCAGAACGTGTCAGTAAAAAAAAAAAAAAAAAAAAAAAAAAAAAAAAAATTATATATATACATATATATATATATATATATATATATATATGTACCTAAAAAACTCAGTACATTTTACAGTTATATTCTTGCAACTGTGCCGTCAGTTTTTTTTTACTGTAACGCTGTGGTACCGTTTTGATATTTCCGGTAATGCACCGTAAAATGTACAGTTGTTTTTACAGTAAAAAAAACATCAGCTCAGTTGCCAGAACATGTCAGTAAAAAAAATAAAAATAAAATAAATAAATAAAAAAAATTATATATATATATATATATATATATATGTATATATATATATATATATATATATATGTATATATATATATATATATATATATATATACATATATATATATATATATATATATATATATATATATATATATATATATATATGTACCTAAAAAACTCAGTACATTTTACTGTTATATTCTTGCAACTGTGCCGTCAGTTTTTTTTACTGTAAATCTGTGGTACCATTTTGATATTTCCGGTAATGCACCGTAAAATGTACAGTTGTTTTTACAGTAAAAAAACATCAGCTCAGTTGCCAGAATATATCAATAAAAAAAATCTATCTCCCTTAAAACATTGTACAGTTACACTTATACACTTTAAAATCTACATTTGTTTTTACGGTAAAACAAAAACCATCACCTCATGCCAGAATATGTCAGTAAAAAAAAAAACAAAGTATATTTCCCTAAAAGACCCAGTACATTTTACAGTTAAATTCTTGCAACTGAGCCACCAGATTTTTTTCCGTAAAACACTGTGGTGCCGTTTTGATATTTACAGTAATACAATGTAAAATCTACATTTGTTTTAACGGTAAAATAAAAACAAAAAAACAACCATCAGCTCATGCCAGAATATGTCGGTTAAAATTTGTTTTAATAATATTTACTTTAAAAAAAAATTATGTCAACAAAAAAGTTTCATCATGTCTTCTACTTTTCCAACTTTCCTGAAATCAAAATTCCATCTAATATACCGAAATATTTTCTTTATTACAAGGAATTTTGAAAAGTAAACTGTGGTACCATTTTGATATTTACAATACCCATAAAATCTACAGTTGTTTTTACGGTGGACTCGTTGGACCACAGAACACTTTTCCACTTTGCATCAGTCCATCTTAGATGAGCTCGGGCCTAGCGAAGTCGGCTGGAGTTCTGGGTGTTGTTGATAAATGGCTTTGGCTTTGCATAGTAGAGTTTTAACTTGCACTTATAGATGTAGCGACGAACTGTGGTTACTGACAGTGGTTTTCTGAAGTGTTCCTGAGTTCACGTGGTGATATCCTTTACACACTGATGTCGCTTTTTCATGCAGTATCGCCTGAGGGATCGCTTACGTGCAGTGGTTTCTCCAGATTCTCTGGACCTTTTGATTATATTACAGACCGTAGATGGTGAAATCCCTAAATTCCTTGCAATAGCTGATTGACAAATATTGTTCTTCAACAATTTGCTCACGCGTTTGTTCACAAAGCGGTAATGACCCTCGACCCATTCTTGTTCGTGAATGACTGAGCATTTCATGGAAGCTGCTTTTATACCCAATCATGGCACCCACCTGTTCCCAATTAGCCTGTTCACCTGTGGGATGTTACAAATAAGTGTTTGATGAGCATCCCTCAACTTTCTCAGTCTTTTTTGCAACTTGTGCTGGCTTTTTTTGAAACTCCAAATGAGCTAATATTTGCAAAAAATAACAAAAATTTCCATTTTGAACGTTCAATATCTTGTCTTTGCGTTTTATTCAATTGAATATAAGTTGTATTCTGTTTTTATTTACCATTTACACAACGTGACAACTTCACTGGTTTTGGGGTTTGTACATGAAAATAACATTTTACAATAATACAACACATTAATTGCCAGTAAAATAAATTATTAATGATGCTAACAGTTTGACCCTGAAACGGATTATTACTTTCCTTGTCCTTATTTCAAACAGGCACCATTGGCGCTCGGACCTTAGCGCCCGACTTCTTTTTACACTTGCATGAGGCGCACCTGTCTTTGATTACAAGTTCTATTATTTTTACTTCATTTTTCAACATTAAAATGGTATCAAAGCGTCTTTAAGCAATTTAAAAAAAAAGGCCACAGAATTTATAAATGAATCGGGGTACAAATCAAATAAAATTGTCTAATTTTATATTCAACAAATGAATGAATTATTTCAGTTTTTTTGTGTTAATTTAGAATAAAAACACAGCGTTTTATCGAAGACTAAACAAGGGTTGAAATTCCTGCTTGTATTGTTTGCAGTGAGGTTGCTAGGCAACCATCAGAGAAAGAGAAACCGTCCTTACTCCATTACTTTTTTTTATTGTGTATTTTTTTATTTTTTATTTTATTTTTTTTTTTTACATTTTGAAGCACTTGAATACAATAAAATACCACAGACACTAAGTAGTGATTATTAGCAAAACAAGTATATTTTAGGAGTATTAACATGTTTTTTTTTTTTACATGTAGATGACAAGTAGCCAGAGGGGAAGCTGGTTGCCGTGGCGACCACGACAGGAACTCAACACGCTTGTTATGTGGCTACCGTCTGGGGGGTGGGGGGGGGGGGGGGGGGGGGGGGGGGGGAACCTCATCAAAGCAACAAGGAGTGGACAAGCAGGAAATGCAAAGAACAAAAAAAAAAATACAAAAATACAAATAATCCTTGTTCGATTCCTTTTAACGTCTTATAACTGCCTTGTTGTGTTATACAAGTTAAGTGTTTATTCAAAAGCTATCAGATTCTTAATAAAAATTTCGTACAGAATTCCATTTAAATGTTTTGGGAAACTACACCCGGGAAATTCCATCCACGAACCACCTCGTAGTCATTTGTGATTTGTCAAACATTTCCTATGCTAACTTGTGTCCTAGCATGTATGCTATATTTATTGTTAGAATAATCGTATCGAAGTTATCACAAAACTTTGTTACATTGAGTTCGAGAGGACAAAAGCTGTCTTTGATCCTACCAAGCGGAAGGCTTGTAGAACTCCACTGTGTAGGATGGGAAGCGACATGAAGGCGTCGGTTTCTGTCTTCTATTGTAAATTTAAGGAAGATTTTATTATGACACGAGATCTACAAAGCGGCGTGGAAGCAGGACCAGACGCAAGCTCCAGGCACCTTTTCTTTGAACTGTTTCTTAAGCGAAGGCGATGGCTGTTTACGACCCGCCCTCCCTTAGAAACAGCTGTTGCCATGTAATTATGGAAAGTCCAAATAAAAGAGGAGGCGTAGAATCTTTCATCAGAGCGTGGGATGACACTGTACAAAGGTAAAATGTCAACGCGTTTCTCCTCAATTGAGCTAAATTGAATTCTGTCTCTGTTTAATTCCTTGCTTCTTGTCTTGTTTAATAGATGTCATCAGTGTTTGACCTCACATTTATTCTAGCAAGGGCCTGGCTAATGGGGACAAGCACATATATGTATGTTGATACCTCAGTGCGTTGATTCTCCTCAATTGAGCTAAATTGAATTCTGTCTCTGTTTAATTCCTTGCTTCTTGTCTTGTTTAATAGATGTCATCAATGTTTGAACCTGACATTTATTCTAGCAGGAGCCTGGCTAATGGGGGGTAGCACATAGATGTAAGTTGATAGCTCAGTGCGTTGATTCTCCTCAATTGAGCTAAATTGAATTCTGTCTCTGTTTAATTCCTTGCTTCTTGTCTTGTTTAATAGATGTCATCAGTATTTGAACCTGACATTTATGCTAGCAAGAGCCTGGCTAATGGGAACGAGCACATAGATGTAATTCGATACCTCGGTGCGTTGATTTGGTAAATTAAAAAAATCTAAACATTTTTCTGTGCTAGCTTGTATGCTATATTTATGCAAGCAAGAGCCTGGCTAATAGGGATTAGCACAGATGTAAATTGATAAGTCAGTGAGCTGATTTGTTAGAGTTAAAGTTTTAAAACCTCTTTTTGTATGCTAGCGTGAATATGCTACATTTACGCTAGCAAGAGCCTGCCTAATGGGGACTAGCATAGAGATGTTAGTTGATACTTCAGTGCGTTGATTTGCTGAATTATTTTTTTTTTAACGTTTTTGTACGCTAGCTTGTATGCTATAATTAAGAGACCAGCTAATAGGGACTAGCACATAGATGTAAGTTGATACCTCAGTGCGTTGATTCTCCTCAATTGAGCTAAATTGAATTCTGTCTCTGTTTAATTCCTTGCTTCTTGTCTTGTTTAATAGATGTCATCAGTGTTTGAACCTGACATTTATGCTAGCACGAGCCTGGCTAATGGGAACTAGCACATAGATGTAAGTTGATACCTCAGTACGTTGATTCTCCTCAATTGAGCTAAATTGAATTCTGTCTCTGTTTAATTCCTTGCTTCTTGTCTTGTTTAATATATGTTGTCAGTGTTTGAACCTGACATTTATGCTAGCAAGAGCCCGGCTAATGGGAACTAGCACATAGATGTATGTTGATACCTCGGTGCGTTGATTTGGTAAATTTAAAAAATCTAAACATTTTTCTGTGCTAGCTTGTACGCTATATTTATGCAAGCAAGAGCCTGGCTAACAGGGATTAGCACAGATGTAAATTGATAAATCAGTGCGCTCATTTGTTAGATTAAAAATTTTAAAACCTCTTTTTGTATGCTAGCATGAATATAGTAAGTTGATACCTATATATTTGTACCATGAATTGATTTACGTGGACCCCGAGTTAAACAAGTTGAAAAACTTATTCGGGTGTTACCATTTAGTGGTCAATTGTACGGAATATGTACTTAACTGTGCAATCTACTTATAAAAGTTCAATCAATCATGCATATGTGACAATAACATCTACGGCTTTTAGAGAGTGCAGTGCACAACTGCGCACACAACAGCTGTAAATATACTACCACCCTCTTAACCACGCCCCCTGCCCCATCCCGACCACGCCCCCACCTCCCACCTCCCGAAATCGGAAGTCTCAAGGTTGGCAAGTATGCCAATCAACCTATCCCCAGGTGCATGTCTTTGGAGGTGGCAGGAAGCCGGAGTACCCGGAGGGAACCCACGCAGTCACGGCTAGAACATGCAAACTTCAAACAGAAAGATCCCGAGCCCTGGATTGAATTCAGGACTACTCAGGACCTTCGTATTGTGAGGCAGACGCACTAACCCCTGTCAAACACCAGTTTTTGAACTGTAGACCTGTTTCTCTACTTCCACAATTCTCTAAAATTATTGAAAAATTGTTTAACAACAGATTAGACATATTCATAAATAAAAACGAAACACTCACAGACAACCAATACGGATACAGAGCCAACCTCTCAACATCAATGGCATTAATCGAAATAACTGAAGAGATCACTAATGCAATAGATAGCAAACAATGGATTCAACAAAAGCATTTGACAAAATTAATCACAGCATCTTCATTCCCAAAGCCCAAAAAAAGTCTGCGGGCTATAGAGCGTTTTCCGTTCGGGCTCCAGTACTCTGGAATGCCCTCCCGGTAACAGTTTGCGATGCCACCTCAGTAGAAGCATTTAAGTCTCACCTTAAAACTCATTTGTATACTCTAGCCTTTAAATAGACTCCCTTTTTAGACCAGTTGATCTGCCGTTTCTTTTCTTTTTCTTCTATGTCCCACTCTCCCTTGTGGAGGGGGTCCGGTCCGATCCGGTGGCCATGTACTGCTCGCCTGTGTATCGGCTGGGGACATCTCTGCGCTGCTGGTCCGCCTCCGCTTGGGATGGTTTCCCGCTGGCTCCGCTGTGAACGGGACTCTCGCTGCTGTGTTGGATCTGCTTTGGACTGGACTTGCCCTTATGTGGGCCTACCGAGGATGTCGTGGTGGTTTGTGCAGCCCTTTGAGACACTAGTGATTTAGGGCTATATAAGTAAACATTGATTGATTGATTGATCTTAATAAACAAATTAGAAAGGTATGGGCATGGGGAAGCGGGTGCGTTCTTTCAAGGTGTAGTTCAGGCTCAAACACAGCGTAAAGGTAAGAAAATCTACAGTAGATTTATTAAAACTTAAACAGACTAGGAAACAGAAAACTGGCACTAGGTAGAAAAGGCAAAACAAACAGAACTAGCATGGGAGCTAGAAGAAGACATAAGCATAGCAAGGGAGCTAGCAAAAAATACAAAAACAGGTCTACTGTTACGACTGGTTGGCATAGTGATGCCAAATTGGTCCCTCCGTGGATGCGTCGGCATGAACACAGCAACGGTAAGTTTAAATGATTTATTAACCTTACCAAAAACAGACTATGAACAAAAACACTGGAGCTAACAGACAAAAATAAACCAAGGGCGCTAGCATGAAAGCTAGGAATAGAAAATACAAAAACTATACTTGGCACGAAGCACACAAAAGAGTAAACAAAAAACATTCAGCATGAAAGCTGGAATATCGAGTGGCTTAGCGTAAGAGCTAGCGAAAAATACATACGGGTAGTAGACAGTCGTGAATGTTGCTCGAAGGCAAATTAGAGTCCCAGAAAGAATGACGAAAAGGGACGGGCTTAAATAGGTGAGTAATCAAAAAGTGACAGGTGTGCAGAAACCGTGATTAGCAGGTGGGGATCAACGAGGAACCATGGTGACTGACTAAACAGGAAGTAAGAGTGTAGAACAGTGATACAAAAACTGGAAGTATAAAACAAGTAGCGGATCGCAACATCTACCAGAAACGGGGATCAGCGTCGTCACTTGTTACGGGTAACAAAAGCTAGGATGCGAGAGTGAGTCAACTGAAAGGGCAGGCTTAAATAAGGATGGTAATCAACAAACAGGTGTGAGTCCGGAAACAAGGAGCAGGTGAAACAAATAAGCAACAATGGTGACAGAACAAACGAGGAAGTGCACAAACAAACTCAAAAATCCACAAAACCTATGATCCGGGTAGCGGATCATGACATGAAGATAAGCAAACACACTTCTACAGAGCTGAAAATATCTTGTAGCGTACCTCAGGGGTCACTACTTGGACCAAAATTGGTTAATCTTTAAATATATAGTTACAAAGGACTTAAAGTTAGTATTATTTCAAGATGATACAACTGTGTTTTAGGCCCTGCGATGAGGTGGCGACTTGTCCAGGGTGTACCCCGCCTTCCGCCCGATTGTAGCTGAGATAGGCGCCAGCGCCCCCCGCGACCCCAAAAGGGAATAAGCGGTAGAAAATGGATGGATGGACAGCTGTGTTTTGTTCAGGAAAGAACACAGAAATGCTAATACGAATAATAACATGACTCTTCCTAGAAACATAGATTATTACTTGGGTCACACTTGACTAACTACACCAGAGCAAGAGAAATGATGAAATGAACAAATTAAAAATGTGGTTTGACAAAAACAGACTATCTTTGAATCTCAGTAAAACTAAAATATTGTTATTTGGTAACAGTAGAAGGGAAACACAAACACAAATAGACGGAGTAGACAACGAGAGGGTAAAAGAAAACATATTTTTGGGTTTAATATCAATCAATCAATGTTTATTTATATAGCCCCAAATCACAAATGTCTCAAAGGACTGCACAAATCATTACGACTACAACATCCTCGGAAGAACCCACAAAAGGGCAAGGAAAACTCACACCCAGTGGGCAGGGAGAATTCACATCCAGTGGGACGCCAGTGACAATGCTGACTATGAGAAACCTTGGAGAGGACCTCGGATGTGGGCAACCCCCCCCCCTCTAGGGGACCGAAAGCAATGGATGTCGAGCGGGTCTAACATGATACTGTGAAAGTTCAATCCATAGTGGCTCCAACACAGCCGCGAGAGTTCAGTTCAAGCGGATCCAAGACAGCAGCGAGAGTCCCGTCCACAGGAAACCATCTCAAGCGGATCAGCAGCGTAGAGATGTCCCCAACCGATACAGGCGAGCGGTCCATCCTGGGTCTCGACTCTGGACAGCCAGTACTTCATCCATGGTCATCGGACCGGACCCCCTCCATAAGGGAGGGGGGGACATAGGAGAAAGAAAAGAAGCGGCAGATCAACTGGTCTAAAAAGGAGGTCTATTTAAAGGCTAGAGTATACAGATGAGTTTTAGTAAATGATAAAATGAATGAATTAGAAGATGGGATAAAAAAATGAACACATAAAACTCATAAATCACCCATTGGCTGAACTATTCTCTCTTTTGGACGTGAAGACTTTTCAACATAAAGAGTCTTTTTACTTGCGTTTGACCCGACTGAAACATCTGTTGACTCGGACGTCAAATTGGATCCAGACCGCCATGTCCTCTACGAGACGTTTGCAAAAAGTTACAAGACCTTTTTGATTCGTTCCCCCCCCCCCTTCTCCTTCTTTTGGTGCTCAGCTCCAAACGTGAGCTGGCCTATAATTGGCAGAGCAGACAGTCTGCAGATGTTTTTTTTTTTTGTTGTTTTTTTTGATGCTCGTCTCCTCACCTTTTGACTTATGGAACAATGTGTTATTCTTTTTGTGGATGATTCTACATGACTGCAATATTTTACTGCTGATGCATAATGATGCAGTTCCTATGATCAGAGTCCACAATATTTAACAACTAACCAAGCTAAAATACAAACCCCAACACCAGTGAAGTTGTGTAAATGGTAAATAAAAACAGAATACAATGATTTGCAAATCCTTTTCAACTTACATTCAATTGAATAGACTGCAAAGACAAGATATTTCACATTCGAACTGGAAAACGTTGTTATTTTTGCAAATAAAAGCTGGCACAAGTGGCAAAAAAGACTGAGAAAGTTGAGGGATGCTCATCAAACACTTATTTGGACCATCCCACAGGTGAACAGGCTAATTGGGAACAGGTGGGTGCCATGATTGGGTATAAAAGCCACTTCCATGAAATGCTCAGTCATTCACAAACAAGAATTGGGCCAGGGTCACCACTTTGTCCACAAATGCGTGAGCAAATTGTTGAAGAACAACATTTGTCAACCAGCTTTTGCGAGGAATGTAGGGATTTTACCATCTATGGTTCGTATAATCATCAAAAGGTTCAGAAAATTTGAAGAAATCACTGTACGTAAGCAATGATATTACGGACCTCCGATCCCTCAGGCGGGACTGCACCAAAAAGCGACATCAGTGTGTAAAGGATATCACCACATAGACTCAGGAACACTTAAAAAAAAACCTGTCAGTTACTACAGTTTGTCGCTACATCTGTAAGTGCAAGTTAAAACTCTACTATGCAAAGCGAAAGCCATCTCCAAGGTTATCATAGTCATTATTGTCACCGACGTCCCACTGGCTGTGAGTTTTCCTCGCCCTTATGTGGACCTACCGAGGATGTCGTAGTGGTTTGTGTTGTGGTTTGTGCAGCCCTTTGAGACACTAGTGATTTAGGGCTATATAAATGAACATTGAACAATGTTCATTTATATAGGCACCGTTTGGAAACAGTTGTTTAAAAATTTGACGTAGGGTTCTGTGCGGATAATGAATGTAAAAATAGGATTGATTTATCAACAACACCCAGAAACGCCGCCGGCTTGGCTGGGCCCGAGCTCATCCAAGATGGACTGATGCAAAGTAGAAAAATTTTCTGTGGTCTGACAAGTCCACATTTCACATTGTTTTTGGAAACTGTGGAAGTTGTGTCCTCCGTACCAAAGAGGAAAAGAATAATCCGGACTGTTGTAGGCGCAAAGTTCAAAAGCCAGCATCTGGGATGGTATGGGGGTGTATTAGTGCTCAAGGCATGGGTAACTTACACATCTGTGAAGGCACCATTAATGCTGAATGGTCCATACAGGTTTTGGAGCAACATATGTTGTCATCCAAGCAAGGTTATCAGGGACGCCCCTGCTTATTTAAGCAAGACAATGCTAAGACACGTGTTACAACAGCGTGGCTTCATAGTAAAAGAGTGCGGGTACTAGACTGGCCTGCCTGTAGTCCAGACCTGACTGCCACTGAAAATGTGGTGCAATATGAAGCCTAAAATACCACAACGGAGACCCCGGACTGTTGAACAACTTAAGCTGTACATCAAGCAAGAATGGGAAATAATTCCACCTGGAAAGCTTCAAAAATGTTTCTCCTCAGTTCCCAAACATTTACTGAGTGTTGTTAAAAAGAAAGGCCATGTAACACAGTGGTAACAATGCCTCTGTGACAACTTAAATGCCATTTAAGTGAGGCGGCATAGCTCGGTTGGTAGAGTGGCCGTGTCAGCAACTTGAGAGTTGCAGGTTCAATTCCCGCTGGTGCCATCCTAGTCACTGCCGTTGTGTCCTTGGGCAAGACACTTTACCCACCTGCTCCCAGTGCCACCCACACTGGTTTAAATGTAACTTAGATAAAAGCGTTACTAAAACGGCCTTCTTTCATCTCCGTAATATCGCTAAAATTCGCTCCATTCTGTCCACTAAGGACGCTGAGATCATTATCCATGCGTTTGTTACGTCTCGCCTCGACTACTGTAACGTATTATTTTCGGGTCTCCCCATGTCTAGCATTAAAAGATTACAGTTGGTACAAAATGCGGCTGCTAGACTTTTGACAAGAACAAGAAAGTTTGATCACATTACGCCTGTACTGGCTCACCTGCACTGGCTTCCTGTGCACTTAAGATGTGACTTTAAGGTTTTACTACTTACGTATAAAATACTACACGGTCTAGCTCCATCCTATCTTGCCGATTGTATTGTACCATATGTCCCGGCAAGAAATCTGCGTTCAAAGGATTCCGGCTTGTTAGTGATTCCCAAAGCCCAAAAAAAGTCTGCGGGCTATAGAGCGTTTTCCGTTCGGGCTCCAGTACTCTGGAATGCCCTCCCGGTAACAGTTCGAGATGCCACCTCAGTAGAAGCATTTAAGTCTCACCTTAAAACTCATTTGTATACTGTAGCCTTTAAATAGACTCCCTTTTTAGACCAGTTGATCTGCTGTTTCTTTTCTTTTTCTTCTATGTCCCACTCTCCCCTGTGGAGGGGGTCCGGTCCGATCCGGTGGCCATGTACTGCTTGCCTGTGTATCGGCTGGGGACATCTCTGCGCTGCTGATCCGCCTCAACATCTCTGCGCTGCTGATCCGCCTCCGCTTGGGATGGTTTCCTGCTGGCTCCGCTGTGAACGGGACTCTCGCTGCTGAGTTGGAACCGCTTTGGACTGGACTCTCGCGACTGTGTTGGATCCATTGTGGATTGAACTTTCACAGTATCATGTTAGACCCGCTCAACATCCATTGCTTTCCTCCTCTCTAAGGTTCTCATAATCATTATTGTCACAGACGTCCCACTGGATCATTATTGTCACCGATGTCCCACTGGGTGTGAGTTTTCCTTGCCCTTATGTGGGCCTACCGAGGATGTCGTGGTGGTTTGTGCAGCCCTTTGAGACACTAGTGATTTAGGGCTATATAAGTAAACATTGATTGATGATTGATATTGGGTTTCACTATGTAAAGTGCTTTGAGTCACTTGAGAAAAGCGCTATATAAATATAATTCACTTCACTTTAATTCTAAGTTAATGATTATTTGCACAAAAAAAAAAGAAAATACGTTTCTCGGGTCAAACGTTAAATATTTTGTCTTTGTAGTCTATTTAATTAAATATAGGTTGAAAAGGATTTACAAATCATTGTATTCTGTTTTATTTACGAATTACATGACGTGCCAACTTGTGTGGTCAATTGTACGGAATATGTACTGTACTGTGCAGTCTACTAATCAAAGTCTCAATCAATCAATCAATCAATTAATCAATCAATCAGAATCATGCTTCAAACCCCGCTTTAAAAAGCTGTGCATTACAAAGTCTTCTCATTAAAGCTTAACTTCCTCATTTTGATTAACAATATATTTACCAGTATGAAATTGTTTCAGTCGGTCCCAAAATTTTTTTATAGTTTATATAAGGTTTCATTTTCTTTTTAATTTCAGGCAAATTAATGCACTTTAAATCTTCAAAACAACGTGAATTAAAAAAATTATTTGTTGAAAATGTACAAAACTAGACTATGAAAACAAACAAAGCACAAAGACAGAACTAGAAAATACCAAAAACTTACGTGGCATGGGCAGGAAGGAATAAACAGCATGGCATGGCATGAAGGAAGTATGTGTAAAGTCCACAGGCTGACCACCTGGCAACTACAGGTTTAAATAATGGCTATGATAAGTGCAAACAGGTGTGAAACATGAGGACAAGGTGAAAACTAATGAGTTGCTATGGTAATAAGACAAACAAGGAAGTGCAGGAACAGGAACTGATTGTCCAAAAAAACCAAACCGAACATGACCAAAACCAAACATGATCCCATAGACGTAACAGACATTGTGTGTAGATACAGAAGCAAGCCAAAACCTGATATTAACCTCATGTTCTTAAATGCTCATCACTTGTTCCGTATGGCGTTTAAACTTAATGTATTTCCAGAAACAGAGCAGACAAAATGTCACCTTTTTTTTCCGCGGGCTTCAGCGTCGACTTACTTGCAAACATCCGACTGAAACGATTCATAGGTAAAGATGTTCACTTATAAGAGGAAAGCGGTTTACAAAAATACCAAATTCTTCAATGGAGTTCAATATTGTGTCCTATAGTGTGTGTTCTTGTATTTCTCCCCTTCTTGAGACATCAGCGAGGAAAAGTACCTTCCATATGAGGAGGTGCGAACAAGTTAGGACATAAATGATGGTCCCAATACGGAAAATCATCGCATCTTATAGAGAATGTCTCATTTGCACCCCCTGGTGGTGAAATCTATCAAAATTAGGGTGGTCCCAAAAAGGAGGGATTTTTCATATTGACTGTGTGTAGGTTTTAAAAGTGCTCCCCCTCTGGTCAACATATGAAATAACAAGTGTGTGTAAGAAATTGAAATGCGCCCCCTTTGGCCAAAATTTATTAAAAAAATAAATAAATATGTGTGGAGAGGCGGAGGCGGAGCCGAGGGTCCGACGGAGCGGCAGGGCACGCTGGAGCCCGGCCCAAGATGGCGGCAAGGAGGCGGAGGATGTGAGCTAGCGGCGAGGCGGGGCGTGCCGGGAGTGCGTGGATCGCGCACCGGTACACAATTAACATTTCTCCTCATGATGTATAAAAGGGGAGAAGGAGGACAGATCGGGGCAGAAAGAGTTGGAGAGGTTGCAGAGCAGCGCATGAGAAGCAGAAGCGCCAGAACGCAGGACAGTGACGACGAAGACGTGGCCGACTAAAGAGTGACACGGAGGAGCGAACAGCAGGAGAGACGACGGCGCAAAAGACTTCCTTTATTTGAAAACTTAAATGAGAGTCAAACCTGCAAAAGCCATGTCCTTCCTTGGAGGTCAAATGTGAACGACTCACGCTGTCGTCGCTCGGGTTCCACTGACCACCAAGGAAGGACATTGCTTTTGCAAGTTTGACTCTCGTTTATTTTTTTTAAATAAAGGAAATCTTTTGTGCCGTCGTCGCTCCCGCTGCTCGCTCCTCCGTGTCGCTCTTTAGTCGGCCGGGTCTTCGTCGTCGCCGTCTTGCGTTCTGGCGCTTCCGCTTCTCATGCGCTGCTGCAACCTCTCCAACTCCTTCTGCCCTGATCTCTCCTCCTTCTCCCCTTTCATACATTATGAGGAGAAATGTTAATTGTGTACCAGTGCGCGATCCACGCACCTGAACTTGACTGCCGCGTCGCTCCCGGCACGCGCCGTCTCGCCGCTTGCTCGCATTCTCCGCCTCCTTGCCGCCATCTCCGTCGGACCGTCGGCTCCGCCTCTCCACATACTGTAATAACTTGAAGTAAATAATGAAGATTAAAAACCATTTGCAAAAAAAAATTTCAACTAAAAGCAGTCTTTTTCTCTCAATGATGCTGTGGAGGGGGCGTGGCCTGCAGACCTGCAGCAAAAGGGGGTGTGCCAGGACCGACTTCGAGATCAGCGACAGGTGCGCAGACGGCCCACCTGGGCCTGGTTATCTAATCACCTGTCGCTCTGTTAAGAGGCAGCAGCCGGGGAGGAGAGAGGTGGTGGAGCTGGAGCGAGAGCAAGAGACAGCCAGAAAAGACGATTGCTGAAAAGCACTTGAGACTGAACTATTGTAAAATAAAACAGTGTTCTAAACCTTGAAACAGCGCTTGGTGGTCCGAGGAACCCGGAGGAGAAAAATGTCAAGTCTTGTGATCATGTTTTCTTTAGTTATGTTCTGTTTTGTTCAAGACTCCATCGCTTCCTGTTTTTGCACTTCCTTGTTTCCATGGTTACCCACCTGTTCCACGTTTGGACTCACACACCTGTCACTGATTATTTAAAGCCTGTCTTTTTCTGTTGGTCGTTGGGACGACATTAACGCTGTTGGACTTCTGCTACCATAGTTCCATGCCTGGTGAGTTTTGTCTATTTTCATGTCACAGAGTGTTTTCGTTTTCATGCCCATAGTTTTTTTGCCCAAGTGCTAGTTTATTGTTTTCAAAGCCAAGTTTGTTCTCCCCCTTGTGCGCGCCTTTTGTTTGCACCCCTTGTTCCTTTTTTTTTTTATAGTAAAATTAAATCATGTCCCTGCCTTCACGTCACGTCCACTTCTATTCTTGCATCTCGGGAAAACAAACAGCCCTTAATCCTCGTCCTGACAGGAAACCACCACAGTGTCTTTTTCATATTCTTCCTGTTTCTGTAACATTGCAATATTTTCTCGTCAAAATTATTACTTTTATTATGTGCAATTATCACTTTTTAATGCAAAATGGTGACATTTGTGTCAGAGTTAGTTTGTGACGAACCCCAAGATGCAGAGGAGGAGGCAGGCATGGAGTGAGAAAACATGATTTAATTAAAATAATAGCATTAGAAAAAAACAAAAAGGTACTAACAAAAGGCGCGCACAAGGGGGATAACAAGACTTGGCTAAGAACAAACAAACTTGGAAGCAGGGAACAAAAGACAGTAAGCTACAAATATAGCTTACCGCAACGCTGCATTGACACGACACGACAGGTAGCAACGACAATACATGACAATAATCCAGCACAGACTGGAGGAGAAAACAGGTCTAAATAGGAGCGGGCTGATTGACACCAGGTGTGGCCAGGTGCCAATCAGCCACACCTGAGGGGACACAGCACTCAGGGAAAAAAAACACAGGAAACAGACCAAATAACAGCGCTTACAGGAACTAATACAGGAAATACTACACACACACAGGAAAAACTAAAACACAAACAAACTGTCAGGGACAAGCCTGACAGTTTGTCATATAAAATTCTGACTCTTATTGCAATATTGCCAGTTTTTTTGTTGTTCTGGTAAAATGGTGACATTTTGTGAGTAAAATTATGACTTTTGTCATCATTTAACATGATTGGATTAACGTGGACCCCGACTTAAACAAGTTGAAAAACTTAATGGGGTGTTACCATTTAGTGGTCAATTGTACGGAATATGTACTGTACTGTGCAAACTACTAATAAAAGTTTCAATCAATCAATCAATCAATTTCGCCAAGTAAAATTCCGATTATTATTATGATATTGCCAAAATGTTAAAGTTTTCTTAAAAAATTGTGACTTTTGTCGAGTAAAATTACGACTATTTTTACAAAATTGCCAAAGTTTTAAGCTTTTCATGTAAAATTTCGACTTTTATTGAGTAAAATTCCACTTTTATTATAATACTGCCAAAACTCAAAGTTTTTCTTGTGAAATTGTGACCTTTTTCTTTTGTGACCTTTTTCTTTTTCTTGTGAAATTCCAACTCGTTTTTCACAACAATGTTTTTTTATATTTGCATAGTATGTATGTATATATTATTAATGTTGTAAATACAAATAATAATTAATAATATAAAATGATGACTTTTGTCAAATTTTTGTCAAGTAAAATTCCGATTATTATTACAATATTGCCAAAACTTTTAAGATTTCTTATAAAATTGTGACTTTTATCGAGTAAAATTACAACTATTTTTACAAAGTTGCCAAAGTTTTAAGCTTTTCATGTAAAACTGTGACTTTTATTGAGTAAAATTCCACTTTTATTATAATACTGCCAAAATTCTAAGTTTTTCTTGTGAAATTGTGACCTTTTTCTTTTGTGACCTTTTTTCTTTTTCTTGTGAAATTCCAACTCGTTTTTCACAACGTTTTTTTATATTTGCATAGTATGTATATATATGATTAATGTTGTAAATACAAATAATAATTAATAATATAAAATGATGACTTTTGTCTAATTTTTGCCAAGTAAAATTCCGATTATTATTACAATATTGCCAAAAATGTTAAGTTTTCTTATGAAATTGTGACTTTTGTCGGGTAAAGTTACCATTATTTTTACAAAGTTGCCAAAGTTTTAAGCTTTTCATGTAAAACTGTGACTTTTATTGAGTAAAATTCCACTTTTATTATAACACTGCCAAAATTCTAAGTTTTTCTTGTGAAATTGTGACCTTTTTTCTTTTTCATGTGAAATTCCAACTCGTTTTTCACAACAATGTTTTTTTATATTTTCATAGTATGTATATTTGATTAATGCTGTGAATACAAATAATAATTAATAACATAAAATGATGACTTTTGTCTAACTTTTGCCAAGTAAAATTCCGATTATTATTACAATATTGCCGAAATTTTAAAGTTTTCTTATAAAATTGTGACTTTTGTCGAGTAAAGTGACGACTCTTTTCATAAAATTGCCAAAATGTTAAGCTTTTCTTGTAAAATTGCGACTGTTATTGAGTAAAATTCCAACTTTTATCATAATATTGCACAAATCTTCCATTTTGCTTGTACAATTTTGACTTGCGTTGAATAAAATGATGACACTTATTATAAGACTGACAAAATTCGAGGATGTCGTTGTGGCTTGTGCAGCCCTTTGAGACACTTGTGATTCAGGGCTATATGAATAAACATTGATTGATTGATTGAAAATTATCTGTTTTTTTTCGTGGAATTGTGACCTTTTGTTTTGTGAAATTCCAACTCATTTTTCACAAAAATCTTTTTTATATTTGCATATTGTGTCCATCCATCCATTTTCTACTGCTTGTCCCTTTCGGGGTTGCATATATCATTAATGTTGTAAATACTAATGTTTATATATCAAGAAAGGGTGGTCCTAAAGAGGTAGGCGTTTTTCAGAGGTCTTAAGAAGGTCACAAATACAAAAATGTGTGTGTGTGTGTGTGTGTGTGCGTGTGTGTGAGTTCACCTGCCGCCCCAGGTCCTACATAACCCCCCCCCCGCCCCTCCACCCCATACCGGGCCCCTCAACTTGCTCCTCTCAGCCTTTCCTGCTATTTTCCAGCTAAGATGTTCTGCTTTCATTCTCTTGCACTCACAAAAGTCTGAGATAAGCTCATCGGAGCTGCTTTTCTACGCTACGTGTAGGAGCCAAAATGTCCCCACTGGAGACACGTGTCCCCACAATGGAGGTGTGTGTGTGTGTGTGTGTGTGTGTGTGTGTGTTGTCACACAACCACAAAGAGACAAGAACACACACACAAACACACTTCTCATCATTTTACTAGTGTTCATACCTTCCTCCTTTCTCCCCTCAGCACCCCAACACACACACACACACACACACACACACACACACACACACACACACACACACACACACACACACACACACACACACACACACACACACACACACATTCCTTCTAGAGACCTCCGAAAAACGCCTACCTTTTAGAACCACCCTTTATAGATATATATAAAAAATTGTATTTACAACATTAATAATATATGCGACCCCGAAGGGGACAAGCGGTAGAAAATGGTATGGATGGATGGACACAATATGCAAATATAAAAAAGATTGTTGTGAAAAAATGAGTTAGAATTTCACAAAAAAAAAGGTCACAATTTCTCTAGAAAAACTTAGAATTCTCAATCAATCAATCAATCAATCAATCAATCAATGTTTACTTATATAGCCCTAAATCACAAGTGTCTCAAAGGGCTGCACAAGCCACAATGACATCCTCTTATATACAATAAGAGTCCTCATTTTATTCAACGCAAGTCAAAATTGTACAAGAAAAACTGAACATTTGTTCAATCTTATGATAAAATTTGGAATTTTACTCAACAGTCGCAGTTTTACAAGAAAAGCTTAACATTTGGCAATTTTATGAAAAGAGTTGTAATTTTACTTGACAAAAGTCACAATTTTGTAAGAAAACTTAAAAATGTTGGCAATATTGTAATAATAATCAGAATTTTACTTGGCAAAAGTCACAATTTTGTAAGAAAACTTAAAAATGTTGGCAATATTGTAATAATAATCGGAATTTTACTTGGCAAAAATTAGACGAAAGTCATCATTTTACTGAGAAAAAGTTCACTATTTTATAAGAACAACCAAAAAATGGGCAACATTGTGATAAAAGTTAGAATTTAACTCAATAACGGTCACAATTTTTCAAGAAAAGCTTAACATTTTGGCAATTTTATGTAAAGAGTTGTAATTTTACTCGACAAAAAGTCACAATTTTATGACAAAACTTAAAAATTTCGGCAATATTGTAATAATAATAAGAATTTTACTTGGCAAAAATTAGACAAAAGTCATTTTTTTACTGAAAAAAAGTTCACTATTTTATAAGAACAACCAAAAAATGGGCAACATTGTGATAAAGTTAGAATTTTACTCAATAACGGTCACAATTTTTCAAGAAAAGCTTAACATTTTGGCAATTTTATGTAAAGAGTCGTAATTTTACTCGACAAAAAGTCACAATTTTATCAGAAAACTTAAACATTTCGGCAATATTGTAATAATAATCGGAATTTTACTTGGCAAAAATTAGACAAAAGTCAACATTTTACTGAAAAAAAGCTCACTATTTACAAGAACAAACAAATAATTGGCAACATTGTGATAAAAGTTAGAATTTTACTCATTAACGGTTGCAATTTTACAAGAAAAGCTTAACATTTTGGCAATTTTATAAAAAATGAGTCGGAATTTTACTCGACAAAAAGTCACAATTTTATGAGAAAACTTAAAAATTTCCGGATTATTGTAATATAATCTGAATTTTACTTGGCAAAAATTAGACAAAAGTCATCATTTTACTGAAAAAAAGTTCACTATTTTACAAGAACAACCAAAAAATTGGCAACTTTGTGATAAAAGTTAGAATTTTACTCAATAACGGTTGCAATTTTACAATAAAAGCTTAACATTTTGGCAATTTTATGTAAAGAGTCGTAATTTACTCAACAAAATGTCACAATTTTATGAGAAAACTTAAACATTTCGGCAATATTGTAGTAATAATTGGAATTTTACTTGGCAAAAATTTGACAAAAGTCATCTTCTTACTGAAAAAAAGTTCACAATTTTAAAAGAACAACCAAAAAATTGTCAACTTTGTGATACAAGTTAGAATATTACTCAGTAACGGTCGCAATTTTACAAGAAAAGCTTAACATTTTGGCAATTTTATGTAAAGAGTCGTAATTTTACAAGAAAATATGACAAAGTCATCATTTTACTGAAAAAAAATAACACTATTTTACAGGAACAACCAAAAAATTGGCGATATTGTGATAAAAGTCTGAATTTTATATGACAAATGTCACCATTTTGCATTAAAAAGTAATGATTTTACATAAAAAGTAATAATTTTATGAGAAAATATTGCAATATTACATAAACAGAAAGAATAAAAGAAATTGTTCCCAATTTTATTTTTTAAATAAGTCGACACCTTGTGAGAAAAAGACTGCTTTTAATTTTTTGTTATTTTTTTGTAATTGTTTTTTAATTTTCACTATCTACTTCATATTATTACAGTATGTCTCCATATACTGCTCACCTGCTGCCTGAGCAGTAATCAGAGGCATTATTTAAACCTGCCTTGCCCTCCAGTGAGGGCTGGAGTATTCCCTGGATTCCGACTCCTGTCCCTGTTTGCTGTTTCCTGGTTTCTGGTTTTTGTTTATTTTTTGAACATTAAAACCATGTTTTCATTTTTTAAGCCTGTCATCTCTGCATCTTGGGGTTCGTCACCTACACCACCACAGCGTGACAGAATACTCCAGCCCTCACTGGAGGGCAAGGCAGGTTTAAATAATGCCTCTGATTAGTGTTCAGGCAGCAGGTGAGCGGGTGCACACTAATCAGAAGCAGGTGGAAATAATAAGTAACCATGGTAAACAAAACGAACATGGGTGCACAAAAAACAGGAACCGAAGGAGTCTTAGATTGAAAATAAAAAAACATAATCCAGACCACAGATCATGACACAAGTATGACAAAAAATTTGGCAATATTCTCATAAGTCCGTATTTTATACGAAAAATGTCACCATTTTGCATTAAAAAGTAATGATTTTACATAAAAAAAGGAATAATTCTACGAGAAAATATCGCAATATTACAGAAACAGAAAGAATATGAGAAATCGTTCCCAATTTTATAAGAAAAAAGTCGACAAATTATGAGAAAAAGACTGCTTTTGATTTTTTCATTTTATTTTCTCATTGATTTTTAATCTTCATTATTTACTTCTTTATTACTTTATGTCTCTTTATACATATTTATTTTATTATTTTCATTCATTTTGTCCAAAGAGGGCGCTTTAAAATTTCTTACACACACTTGTTATTTCATATGTTGGCCAGAGGGGGAGCACTTCAAATTTGTACACACACTTGTTATTTCATATGTTGGCCAGAGAAGGGGAGCACTTCAAATTTGTACACACACTTGTTCTTTCATATGTTGGCCAAAGGGGGGAGCACTTCAAATTTGTACACACACTTGTTATTTCATATGTTGGCCAGAGGGGGGAGCACTTCAAATTTGTACACACACTTGTTATTTCATATGTTGGCCAAAGGGGGAGCAATTCAAATTTTTACACACACGTTATTTCAAATGTTGACCAGAGGGGGGAGCACTTCAAATTTGTACACACACTTGTTATTTCATATGTTGGCCAGAGGGGGGAGCACTTCAAATTTGTACACACACTTGTTATTTCATATGTTGGCCAAAGGGGGAGCAATTCAAATTTTTACACACACGTTATTTCAAATGTTGACCAGAGGGGGGAGCACTTCAAATTTGTACACACACTTGTTATTTCATATGTTGGCCAGAGGGGGGAGCACTTCAAATTTGTACACACACTTGTTATTTCATATGTTGGCCAAAGGGGGAGCAATTCAAATTTTTACACACACGTTATTTCAAATGTTGACCAGAGGGGGGAGCACTTCAAATTTGTACACACACTTGTTATTTCATATGTTGGCCAGAGGGGGGAGCACTTCAAATTTGTACACACACTTGTTATTTCATATGTTGGCCAAAGGGGGAGCAATTCAAATTTTTACACACACGTTATTTCAAATGTTGACCAGAGGGGGGGCACTTTTAAAACAGACACACAGTCAATTTAAAAAATCCCTCCTTTTTGGGACCACCCTAATTTTGATAGATTTCACCACCAGGGGTGCAAATGAGACATTTTCTATTTTTTGTTTTTTGTAAAGTGCTTAAGGCTGATGGCAAACAAGTCAATGACCACCATAGTCTTAGTACCGTAGTGTATTTGTTCATCCTATGGTCACATATGGGACGCGGGTTGTCTTAGGTCAGCACCGGTATTCGTACAATCAGCTGTTCACCCGGCGGGTTTTTTCGGGGATGAACAGGAAAATCCTTCTTTAGCTGCCATCATATTTTGCTGCCTTTGCACCTGTCAATGTTTTCTTTCTTATGCACATTAAATCCACAAAAACAAATCCTGACTTTGGAGCAATGTTCACGGACTGTTGCATTTGGTTCTCTATGAGATGCAATGGGACCATGATTTATGTCCTCACATGAAAGGTACTTTTCCTTGTTAATGTCTCAAGTAGGGTAGAAATACAAACACACACACACACACACACACACACACACACACACCTATCAAAGTTTTCTTTCTTATGCACATTAAATCCACAAAAACAAATCCTGACTTTGGAGCAATGTTCACGGACGCTTGCATTTGGTTCTCTATGAGATGCAACGGGACCATGATTTATGTCCTCATATGAAAGGTACTTTTCCTTGTTTATGTCTCAAGTAGGGTAGAAGAACAAGCATACACACACACACACACACACACACACACACACACACACACACACACCTATCAATGGTTTCTTTCTTATGCACATTAAATCCACAAAAACAAATCCTGACTTTGGAGCAATGTTCACGGACTGTTGCATTTGGTTCTCTATGAGATGCAATGGGACCATGATTTATGTCCTCATATGAAAGGTACTTTTCCTTGTTTATGTCTCAAGTAGGGTAGAAATACAAGCATACACACACACACACACACACACACACACACACACACACACACACACACACACCTATCAATGTTTTCTTTTGTTATGCACATTAAATCCACAAAAAAAAAAATCCTGACTTTGGAGCAATGTTCACGGACTCTTGCATTTGGTTCTCTATTAGATGCAATGGGACCATGATTTATGTCCTCATATGAAAGGTACTTTTCCTTGTTTATGTCTCAAGTAGGGTAGAAATACAAGCATACACACACACACACACACACACACACACACACACACACACACACACACACATCTATCAATGTTTTCTTTCTTATGCACATTAAATCCACAAAAAAAAAATCCTGACTTTGGAGCAATGTTCACGGACTCTTGCATTTGGTTCTCTATTAGATGCAATGGGACCATGATTTATGTCCTCATATGAAAGGTACTTTTCCTTGTTTATGTCTCAAGTAGGGTAGAAATACAAGCACACACACACACACACACACACACACACACACACACACACACACACACACACACACACACACACACACACACACACACACACACACACACACACACACACCTATCAATGTTTTCTTTCTTATGCACATTAAATCCACAAAAAAAAAAATCCTGACTTTGGAGCAATGTTCACGGACTCTTGCATTTGGTTCTCTATTAGATGCAATGGGACCATGATTTATGTCCTCATATGAAAGGTACTTTTCCTTGTTTATGTCTCAAGTAGGGTAGAAATACAAGCATACACACACACACACACACACACACACACACACACACACCTATCAATGTTTTCTTTCTTATGCACATTAAATCCACAAAAACAAATCCTGACTTTGGAGCAATGTTCACGGACGCTTGCATTTGGTTCTCTATTAGATGCAATGGGACCATGATTTATGTCCTCATATGAAAGATACTTTTCCTTGTTTATGTCTCAAGTAGGGTAGAAATACAAGCACACACACACACACACACACACACACACACACACACACACACACACACACACACACACACACACACACACACACACACACCTATCAATGTTTTCTTTCTTATGCACATTAAATCCACAAAAACAAATCCTGACTTTGGAGCAATGTTCACGGACTCTTGCATTTGGTTCTCTATGAGATGCAATGGGACCATGATTTATGTCCTCATATGAAAGATACTTTTCCTTGTTTATGTCTCAAGTAGGGTAGAAATACAAGCGCACACACACACACACACACACACACACACACACACACACACACACACACACACACACACACACACACACACACGCTGGTGCTTGACCTCCCGTAGGAGTTGTTCTTAACTTGCTGACTGAGGCGCACCCTGTGTGTGTGTGTGTGTGTGTGTGTGGGTGTGTGTGTGTGTGTTTGGGTGTGTGTGTTGGGGGGGAAGGGGGGTTAGCATGTTTTTGTGTGCTGACTCCACACATGATCCCCATTAGAGGCTGGCGGTAGACACGTACAACACACACATTTTTATGTCCACACACACACACACACACACACACACACACACACACACACACACACACACACACACACACACACACACACACACACACTCAGTGGGTGGTGGGTGTGAGTGTGTGTCGATGAGTGGGGGTATGATCTCGTTTCACCCCTTTTCCGCCAGCATGAAGCATAAATCAGTTTTTTTTTTGTGTAAAAAATAAAATTAAAATAAAAAATAAAAACAAACATGGAACTTAAAACATGGAACTTAAAACATGACATGAGGGGGCGGGGCCATGTCATCATCATGTAACCATGGAAACCACGCAACAACAAAAAAACCCAACAACAACCAGATGTGTCACGGGGAAGTTTTGAGGCTCACCTTTAAAAAAAAAAAAAAAAAAGCTGAAGTATTTCATGGTTTTTCCTTCTTTTTTTTTTTTTACATTTGTGGGAGAGTTAAGAATGTTTAAACCAGGGGTGTCCAAAGTGCGGCCCGGGGGCCATTTGCGGCCCACCCCACATTCTGCAAAAATGGCAAAATTGATATAATTGCCAAAATACAAATAAAACATTTTTAAAAAGTGGAATGAGGTGGCGACTTGTCCAGGGTGTACCCCGCCTTCCGCCCGATTGTAGCTGACATAGGCACCAGCGCCTCCCGCCACCTTAAAGGGAATAAGCGGTTGTAAATGGATGGATGGAATGAGTTGAAATCTAATGAGAAAAAGTGGCAATGTTGACACAAAGCTGCCATGCAGGCAAGTTTTTTCCCCCCTTTTGTCTTTATTTTCTTTTTTTTCCATTGCTCAAAAAAAAGGACAAAAAAATCTATGTTATGATGAATTATTACTTAAAAAATATCACTTTAAAATGTTTTATGTGGAAAAAATAGTGCATATATTGTGTGGTTGCCATATAAAAACATCAAAGTTTTGGACAAAAGAGCATAAAACAAACTAAATAATAGTTCAAACTTAAAATCGACAGATATGTCGGAAGTTGATCCTGAAATTTAAGTGTTAAAAGTAAAAAAAAAACTAATAAAAATGCATCACTTTATGAGTGGGGAATCTTTCGGATCTTAAATATATTTAGTAGGATTTTATTTAGTAGAAGCATTTAAGTCTCACCTTAAAACTCATCTGTATACTCTAGCCTTTAAATAGACTCCCTTTTTAGACCAGTTGATCTGCCGCTTCTTTTCTTTCTCCTATGTCCCCCCCTCCCTTGTGGAGGGGGTCCGGTCCGATGACCATGGATGAAGTACTGGCTGTCCAGAGTCGAGATCCAGGATGGACCGCTCGTCGGGACCCAGGATGGACCGCTCGCCTGTGTATCGGTTGGGGACATCTCTACGCTGCTGATCCGCCTCCGCTTGAGATGGTTTCCTGTGGACGGGACTCTCGCTGCTGTCTTGGATCCGCTTTGAACTGAACTCTCGCGGATGTGTTGGAGCCACTATGGATTGAACTTTCACAGTATCATGTTAGACCCGCTCGACATCCATTGCTTTCGGTCCCCTAGAGGGGGGGGGGGGGGTTGCCCACATCTGAGGTCCTCTCCAAGGTTTCTCATAGTCAGCATTGTCACTGGCGTCCCACTGGATGTGAATTCTCCCTGCCCACTGGGTGTGAGTTTTCCTTGCCCTTTTGTGGGTTCTTCCGAGGATGTTGTAGTCGTAGTGATTTGTGCAGTCCTTTGAGACATTTGTGATTTGGGGCTATATAAATAAACATTGATTGATTGATTGATTTAACTTTTCATTGTGATTACTCCAAAAATATTAAATAATTAAAATCAATGGTGTCCTGCATTATTGATCTTTGAGGGCTTTAATTGATAAATAAAGGAACTCTCCTGAAGGAATCAATAAAGTTCTATCTATCTATCTATCTAAATACTGCATATTTTAGTTTTATTATAAAAAAACTAAGTTGTATTTGACAGAAAAGGCATAAAACCTTATTTGTTTTACTTTATATCAACCTCAAGTTGATATAGAGATTTACTGTCAGCATTAAATAAATAAAAAAATAACAATTTGACTTATTTTTAACATTTTAGTGACTGAGACCCTCTATGCTCCCCAGGAGCCCTAAGGATTAAAAAAAAAAAAAAAAAATCCATATATTTTTTGTTAGGATTGAAAATGAAAAATATCAAAATGGCCCCCGCATGCTTAAATTTTGGAAAAAGTTTGGACACCCCTGGTTTAAATGAACACTAGTTGACCTTGGAACTGATTATTTCTCCAAAACTCATTTTCCTGCCCTTTTCTACCTCACAATAATCGCCTCTTTTGTACTTTTTTTTCTGCTTTTTTTTTTTTTAACAAAGCCATATCGTTCACTATTTGACATCCTATTACACGATGGTGGAATCGGTCCGATACCAAACCGATTCCATGAAGTTTTGCATCAGAAACGTCCGATACGGGCCGTCCTGCAGCGCGTTGACTTGTTGGAGCTTCAACTAACGTCTCGATGTCCTCCAATTAGGACAATTAGGACACGCCCTCTTCTATTTTAGTCAAGTTATTTACACAAAGGTAAACATGGTGGGCGATATACAGTGGGGCAAAAAGGTATTTGGTCAGCCGCCGATTGTGCAAGTTCTCCCACTTAAAATGATGACAGAGGTCTGTAACTTTCCTCATAGGTACACTTCAACTGTGAGAGACAGAATGTGAAAAAAAACCCAGGAATTTTAAAGAATTTATTTGTAAATTATGGTGGAAAGTAAGTATTTGGTCAAGCATTCAAAGCTCTCACCGATGGAAGGAGGTTTTGGCTCAAAATCTCACGATACATGGCCCCATTCATTCTTTCCTTAACACGGATCAATCGTCCTGCCCCCTTAGCAGTAAAACAGCACCAAAGCATGATGTTTCCACCCCCATGCTTCACAGTAGGTATGGTGTTCTTGGGATGCAACTCAGTATTCTTCTTCCTCCAAACACGAGGAGTTGAGTTTATACCAAAATGGATACATGGATGATACAGCAGAGGATTGGGAGAATGTCATGTGGTCAGATGAAACCAAAATAGAACTTTTTGGTATAAACTCAGTTGCATCCCAAGAACACCATACCTACTGTGAAGCATGGGGGTGGAAACATCATGCTTTGGGGCTGTTTTTCTGCTAAGGGGACAGGACGATTGATCCGTGTTAAGGAAAGAATGAATGGGGCCATGTATCGTGAGATTTGGAGCCAAAACCTCCTTCCATCAGTGAGAGCTTTGAATGGTTGACCAAATACTTATTTTCCACCATAATTTACAAAAAAATTATTTAAAATTCCTGGATTTTTTTTCCACATTCTGTCTCTCACAGTTGAAGTGTACCTATGATGAAAATGACAGACCTCTATCATCATTTTAAGTGGGAGAACTTGCACAATCGGCTGGCTGACTAAATACTTTTTTGCCCCACTGTAGGCTACTAGTGGCCAGCAGCTACACAACAGCTAAGCGCACAATAGCGCACAAGCTAGACATTCGTAGGAAGTGTTCTCAATAATGCTGTCCAAAACAAGCGTCAAATAATCATCACTTACACATACTAAGTCTCCAAGGCTGTATTGGAAAGTATCCAGTAAGAAACGTGTCCGCATCCTCCCACATACTTGACTTAATGATAGATTGTCAAAAACAATGACCACCCCACTTCAACCTAGAGACAGCGTAAGTCCATTCCAAAAGATTAATAATAAATAGGTTAGTTACCAAGAAAAGACGGCTTGCAAAACTCCACAGTGTAGGACGGGAAGCAACATGAAGGTGTTTTGTTTCTTTGATGTATTGTAATCGACAGAAAGATATTGTTTTGACACAAGAACTACAAAGCGGAGAGGAAGCAGGGTCTGACTCCCCTCAAGGCGACCTTTTCTTTGAACTGTTTTAATCAAAGGCAATGGATGTTTACAACCCCCTTCCCTTAGAAGAAGCTGTTGCCATGTAATCAGGGAAAGTCCAAATAAAAGAGGAAGTGTACAATCTTTCATCAGAGCGTGGTGGAACTGTTTCAAAGATTACAGTCCAGACGTTTCTCCTCAATTCAGCCAAATTGATTTTTGTCTCTTATGAATTCCTTGCTTCTTGTCTTGTTTAATAGATGTCATCAGTGTTTGAACCTGACAGTTAGTGTTTTTCATTATTCGCTGTTTGACTATTGTCACTTGATCAAACATTTTCTACCATTCCACACTACAAAATATGAAAAAGGAAGTAAGATGTTTGCTGATATCGTATCAGATCAATATCAAGCAATAGGCTCCGATATCGGTATGGTTGTTGAGGTGAAAAGGTTGTATTGGGACAGGCTTAGTCCCGACAACACTGATATGAGATGAACTAAGGAGGTAATGACCCCTTTCACACACATTTAACAATAGGCAATTTTCCACTTTTTCCCCCCGCATCATTTTGTTGTCAAAGGGTGACAAGGCAATTTTCCACCTTCAGAAGTAGTTGCCCCTTTCACACAGAATTTAATAACAAGATATTTTTCCACTTTTCTTTCGTAAAATCTGCACCAACAATATTGGTCAAAATGTGTCAGGTAATTTTCCGACTGTGGGAGTAAGTAGCTCCTTTCACACAGCCTGGAAAAGGCGAGGTTTTTCTGCCCCTTCTTCTGTGTCACTGTTAAAAAAAAAAAAAAATGCCACAGACACCGATTGGAGAATGCAGTGACAAAGACTTCGGCAATTTTCTACTTTTTTTTACTTGCCATTTCGTGGCCAAAATGTGCCAAGGCAATATTCCACCTTTGGAAATACTTATCCATTCCAAACAGAATTTAATAACAAGCACTTTTTCCACTTTTTCTTTGCCATGGTTTCGTAAAAACTCCAACCACAAAGCCTGGAATATAATTTTTCTGTGTCTGTTTGAAAAAAAAAAACACATCAGAAACGGATTGGGGAATGGAGTCGACAAAGAAGTTGACAATTTCCCCCCTTCAGAAGTAGCAGCTCCTTTCACACAACATTTAAGTGATTTTCCACGTTTTTTGGACCAACAAAGTTAACCAAAAGGTGACAAGGCAGTTTTCCAAGCTGACATTTTTCTGCCATAATGGGATAAAGTTGACCTTGCAGTTTTCCGCCATCATCGCTGACATTTTTCTGTTATAATGCAATAAAGTTGACCTGGCAATTTTCAACCATCATTGTAAGCAGCCCCTTTCACACAGCATTTATAATCTGACATATATCGGTCATAATGTGATAAAATTGATTTGGCAATTTTCCCTTTCACAAAGGATTTTGAATCTGACATTTTTCTGCCATAATGCGATAAAGTTGACCTGGCAGTTTTCCACCATTATTGCTAGTAGCCTCTTTCACACTGCATTTAGAATCTGACATTTTTCTGTTGCAATGCGATAAAATTGACCTGGCAAATTTTCTACAGTCATTGCTAGTAGCCCCTTTCACACAGGATTTAGAATCTGATATTTTTCTGACATAATGCAACATAGTTGACCTGGCAATTTTCCACCATCATTGCTAGTAGAGCCTTTCACATTGCATTTAGAATCTGACACTTTGCTGCCATTATGCAATAAAGTTGACCTGGCAATTTTCCACCATGATTGCCAGTAGCCCTTTTCACACGGCATTTAGAATCTGACATTTTTCTGATATAATGCAATAAAATAATCTGGTAATTTTCCACCATCATTGGTAGTAGCCCCTTTCACACAACATTTAGAATCTGACATTTTCCTGTCATAATGCAACAAAGTTGACCTGGAAATGTTCCACCATCATTGCTGGCAGCCCCTTCCACACTGCATTTAGAATCTGAATTTTTTCTGCCGTAATGCCATAAAGTTGACCTGACAATTTTCCACCATCATTGCTCATAGCCCCTTTCAATCTGCATTTAGAATATGACATTTGTCTGTTACAATGCGATAAAATTGACCTGCCAATTTTCCATCATCATTGCTAACATTTAACAAAAAGCGACTTCCCCCTTTTTCTGTACCAAACAAAGTTGGCCGAAAGGTGACAAGGCAGTATTCCACTCTCAGAATGAGTAGCTCTTTTCAAACAGCCTGGAAAAGTTGGCATTTTCCAGTGTCTCAGCAGAAAAATGCTTGACGCTGATTGGAGATTTAATTTGACAACAAAGTCTGCAATTTTTCTCCCTCAGGAAGTATTACTGCCTGTAAGAATCAGAGAGGAAGGATGGAATCAACCAGGCATCTTTGTGTGTGTAACACAGCTCCTTTCAAACAGAAAAAGACGACCTGTCAATTTTCCACCTCCTGAAACAGGAGACTATTACAAAAGCGTCCGTTTCCCTTTTTTTCCAATCAATGTCGCTTTTCTTGAAAACAGCACTGTTTGGGCAATGATGTTAACCAGGCAATTTTGCACATATGTTCTGTGTTGCTGTTCTGTATAAACGGCACAGACAGACATGAATGGCGGGACAACAGGTCGGCAATTAATCACTTTTGGATGAACAACCTTTTCACACAGTATAACAATGCTTTGTTCTTCTGAAGACAAAGTCAACCTGGAAATGTAGCCTCCTCACAAAAGAGGCCGACATTTTCCTGGCTTTCTTCTCTCATACTACTAACTAGATCCAACACAGACTGGACTCTCACATTATTAACTAGACCCACTACGGACTGGACTCTCATACTATTAACTAGATCCACTATGGACTGGACTCTCACACTATTAATTCGATCCAACACGGACTGGACTCTCACACTATTAACTAGATCCACTATGGACTGGACTCTCACACTATTAATTCGATCCAACACGGACTGGACTCTCACACTATTAACTAGATCCACTATGGACTGGACTCTCACACTATTAACTCGATCCACTATGGACTGGACTCTCATATTATTAACTAGATCCACTATGGACTGGACCCTCACACTATTAATTCGATCCAACACGGACTGGACTCTCACACTATTAATTCGATCCACCGCAGACTGGACTCTCACACTATTAATTCGATCCACCGCAGACTGGACTCACATACTATTAACTAGATCCACTATGGACTGGAATCTCACACTATCAACTAGATCCACTACTGACTGGACTCTCACACTATTAACTCGATCCACTACGGACTGGACTCTCACACTATTAAATAGATCCACTACGGACTGGACTCTCACACTATTAACTAGATCCACTAAGAACTGGACTCTCACACTTTTAACTAGAACCACTAAGAACTGGACTCTCACACTTTTAACTAGATCCACTAAGAACTGGACTCTCACACTTTTAACTAGACCCACTACGGACTGGACTCTCACACTATTAACTCGATCCACTACGGACTGGACTCTCACACTATTAAATAGATCCACTACGGACTGGACTCTCACACTATTAACTCGATCCACTACGGACTGGACTCTCACACTATTAACTAGATCCACCACTGACAAGACTCTCACACTATTAACTAGATCCACTACGGACTGCAGGACTCTCACACTATTAACTAGACCCACTATGGACTGGACTCTCACTATTATGTTAGATCCACTATGGACTGGAGTCTCACACTATTATGTTAGATCCACTACGAACTGGACTCTCACACTATTAACTAGACCCACTATGGACTGGACTCTCACACCATTAATTCGATCCACCACAAACAGGACTCTCACTCTTTTAACTAGACCCACTATGGACTGGACTCTCACTATTATGTTAGATCCACTATGGACTGGAGTCTCACACTATTAACTAGATCCACTACGAACTGGACTCTCACACTATTAACTAGACCCACTATGGACTGGACTCTCACACCATTAATTCGATCCACCACAAACAGGACTCTCACTCTTTTAACTAGACCCACTATGGACTGAACTCTCACACTATTAACTAGACCCACTATGGACTGAACTCTCACACTATTAACTAGATTTACCACGGACTGGACTTTCACACTATTAACTAGACCCACTACGGACTGGACTCTCACACTATTAACTCGATCACCCATGGACTGGAATCCTCACACTATCAACTAGATCCACTACTGGATGGACTCTCATACTATTAACTAGATCCATCACGGACTGGACTCTCACCCTATTAACTAGATCCACTACGGACTGGACTCTCACCCTATTAACTCGATCCACTCGGCGTCCATTGCACCGGTCTACCAGAAGGTAGACCGGCCCCCCTCCAAGTTTTTATCCCATTGGGTTGAGTTTTTTTCTTGCCCGGATGTGTTATCTTGTTGTAGTTGTGGCTTGTGCAGCCCTTTGAGACACTCATGATTGATTTAGGGCTATATACCGTATTTCCTTGAATTTCCGCCGGGGCGCTAATTAATTCAAAACCTCTTCTCACTCCTGCGCTTACCAAAGGCATGCGGTAAAAGTAAGTATGCGCTAATTATTTTAAAACCTCTTCTCACTCCGGCACTTACCAAAGGCATGCAGTAAAAATTTGAGTGTGATGTAAATCCTACTGAATAGCTCTTAATCTTCTTCCCTTTATGCGATTTCAAATTACCGGTATTGAAATCAGCCTCCTCCATTTTGAAAATGATGACAGGGGAAGTGTCACTCGGTAATAGTAAGCATGCGCTAATTAGTTTGCGAAGCGAGTTTGACCCGGCATTAATTCAAGGCAGGCACATACTATATGTCCTGCGGAAATTCAAGGAAATACGGTAAATAAACTTTGATTAAGCCGCAGGGTTCAAAGCGTAGGAAAAAAAATGAAAAATACTGTGTAAAAACACTGTTTAAAAGGCACAAAGGTGCAACAGCGGCAGGCCGGCAAAAACAAAAGCCGCGTGAGAGATAATCGGTCTTAAGTCCCTCATCTAAACTACACCCGGTCTGTCCAACGCCGGCCCGGCAGGGATTGTCCCCGGACTCTTTAATCCACTTAAAAGCAGAGGACCTCTGCTGACGTTTTTTTTTTTTTTGCAAAACTGGGAGAGGGGGGGGTATGAGGAGAGGTCTTGACCTCGCCGCCACAAATATTTACGTATACTTGATGCAAAAAGCGAGCACGTTGGCGAATTACCCGACCGGGGTCAAAAGTCGGGCAACTATTGTGCGAGCGAGCCGGAAAGTGTGCAAATTCGCTCCTGTAAATAAAGAATTTTAAAAAGGAATTTGCCCCACTTTTTCACCGCCGAACAAAACATGCAAAAATATCTAAATATTAATAACACAGAAAATTATTATTATTTTTTTTTTTGTTCCCTTCCTCTTGCTGTCGTATCGTTTTGTCGTTTTAATTCGAAATGTACTCATTCCTTATTCTAGCGGAGGGGGGGCAGGCCGCTGACTTCAACAGCTGCTTCATGACCCAAAAAACTGTCAGTCTTTCCCTGGAATAAATTGTGGAGCAAACCATTCTTCGGAACACAGGGGGGGGGTGCGCGTCCCATGGCGGCTTCCCACTTTCGGGTTTCGCGTCCGCTTTTGTCAGCCGACAAAACATAAACTAGTCAATAAAATACGTCCTAGCTCTAAATGAACCGACTACGGGTCGTTTTGAGAGGTTTAACAGGCGGGAGCGGGGGGTGATTCGAAAAGGGAAGACCTCCCCCCCACCCCCCCGGTTTCCCGGCGGCCCCATAGTAGAATCAATTCAGCGAGAGGGGAGCTTGAAACCGTCCGCGCCATGCTTTGCCCGACGCGGAGAGGCGGAGGAACACACAGCGCGCGGAGCAGTCCGGCCGCAGTGGCTGCGTGCGCACAACACGCCAGCGAGGGCTTGCGTCGCATGTGGAAAAACCACCAAAACGCCCCCCCCCAACATAAAAAAAAATGCCGGGCGTGCACAACCAGGAAGTAGCAAGGCACCAAATGTAAACAATGCACGGCAGAGCACCACCAACTACTAAGGAGGCACCTAAAGTGCAACATTCACTGCAGTCAAGTGTGGTGAAAGTGATTAACAACCCTCTGAAAGCAGGCACGTCGAGTTCTGTGTGAACAGCACAGGCGCAGGCGAACTTGACCAGATTTTCCACGTTCTAGTCGTGAAATTGTGTCACACAGACTAAATCAGACCTGGCTTTTTCCCCCCGCCATTGAAAACAGCATCCCTATTTACACTTGGTGTGTTCGTGTTTTGAAAGTTCTGTATGAAAGGCACCGACATGAAACGCGTGGGGGAAAGTCCATCAGGCAGTGTTGTTGCACTTTGTGGAAAAATGCAACGCATTAGAGTCTGTGATTATTAAGCCTCTTTAAACAGGTATTTTCACCCATGTTAGGGTTCTGTATAAAAGGCACACAAACAGAATGAGTGGGGGACGAAGTTGACCAGGATGTTGTCCACATTTTGGTTGTACAAACTTATTTTTTCGTGTCGCCGTTTTGAATTGACACTGATGCAATTTTCCAGTCTGTGATTATTAAGCCTCTTTAAGCAGTTTTTTTTTATTTTTTTATTTACCCATGTTAGGGTTCTGTATAAAAGGCACACAGACCGAACAGGAGAGGATAAAGTTGACCAGGAAATTGTCCACTTTCTGGTTGTAGAAACTTATTTTTTGGGGGTCGCTGTTTTGTTTTGACACTCATGCAATTTTCCGCTATCAGAAGCCGTATCCCTTTTTACACAGAAAAAAAGCAGGTATTTCCGGTATGGCAGTTTTGTATAAAAGGCACCTGAAACCGGGGGAAGAGTCCATCAGGCAGTGTTGCACTTTGTGCAAAATGTACTGCATTAATGTCGGTGATTAAAACCCTCTTTAAGCAGGTATTTTCACCCATGTTAGGGTTCTGTATAAAAGGCACACAAACAGAATGAGTGGGGGACGAAGTTGACCAGGATGTTGTCCACATTTTGGTTGTACAAACTTATTTTTTGGTGCCGCCGTTTTGAATTGACACTGATGCAATTTTCCAGTCTGTGATTATTAAGCCTCTTTAAGCAGTTTTTTTTTTTAACCCATGTTAGGGTTCTGTATAAAAGGCACACAGACCGAACAGGAGAGGATAAAGTTGACCAGGAAATTGTCCACTTTCTGGTTGTAGAAACTTATTTTTTGGGGTCGCTGTTTTGTTTTGACACTCATGCAATTTTCCACTATCAGAAGCCGTATCCCTTTTTACACACAAAAAAAGCAGGTATTTCTGGTATGGCAGTTTTGTATAAAAGGCACCTGAAACCGGGGGAAGAGTCCATCAGGCAGTGTCGCACTTTGTGGAAAAATTTACTGCATTAACGTCGGTGATTAAAACCCTCTTTAAGCAGGTATTTTCACCCATGTTAGGGTTCTGTATAAAAGGCACACAAACAGAATGAGTTGTAGAAACGTATTTTTTGATGTCGCTGATTTCTATTGACACTCATACAAGTTTCCGCTATCAGAGGCCGTTTCCCCTTTTACACAGAAAAAAAGCAGGTATTTCCGGTATGGCAGTTTTGTATAAAAGGCACCTGAAACCGGGGGAAGAGTCCATCAGGCAGTGTCGCACTTTGTGGAAAAATGTACTGCATTAATGTCGGTGATTAAAAGCCTCTTTAAGCAGGTATTTTCACCCATGTTAGGGTTCTGTATAAAAGGCACACAAACAGAATGAGTGGGTGACAAAGTTGACCAGGATGTTGTCCACATTTTGGTTGTAAAAACTTATTTTTTGGTGTCGCTGTTTTGAATTGACTGATGCAATTTTCCACCATCAGAAACGGTAAATTTACACAGAAAAAAAGCAGATCCCGTATGGCGGTTTTGTATAAAAGGCACCTGGAACGTGTGGAAACAGTCCATCAGGCAGTGTTGCACTTTGTGGAAAAATGCACCGCATTAGAGTCTGTGATTATTAAGCCTCTTTAAACAGGTATTTTCACCCATGTTAGGGTTCTGTATAAAAGGCACACAAACAGAATCAGTGGGGGACGAAGTTGACCAGGATGTTGTCCACATTTTGGTTGTACAAACTTATTTTTTGGTGCCGCCGTTTTGAATTGACACTGATGCAATTTTCCAGTCTGTGATTATTAAGCCTCTTTAAGCAGTTTTTTTTTTTTTACCCATGTTAGGGTTCTGTATAAAAGGCACACAGACCGAACAGGAGAGGATAAAGTTGACCAGGAAATTGTCCACTTTCTGGTTGTAGAAACTTATTTTTTGGGGTCGCTGTTTTGTTTTGACACTCATGCAATTTTCCACTATCAGAAGCCGTATCCCTTTTTACACACAAAAAAAGCAGGTATTTCCGGTCTGGCAGTTTTGTATAAAAGGCACCTGAAACCGGGGGAAGAGTCCATCAGGCAGTGTCGCACTTTGTGGAAAAATTTACTGCATTAATGTCGGTGATTAAAACCCTCTTTAAACAGGTATTTTCACCCATGTTAGGGTTCTGTATAAAAGGCACACAAACAGAATGAGTTGTAGAAACTTATTTTTTTGATGTCGCTGATTTGTATTGACACTCATACAAGTTTCTGCTATCAGAGGCCGTTTCCCCTTTTACACAGAAAAAAAGCAGGTATTTCCGGTATGGCAGTTTTGTATAAAAGGCACCTGAAATCGGGGGGAGAGTCCATCAGGCAGTGTCGCACTTTGTGGAAAAATTTACTGCATTAATGTCGGCGATTAAAACCCTCTTTAAACAGGTATTTTCACCCATGTTAGGGTTCTGTATAAAAGGCACACAAACAGAATGAGTTGTAGAAACTTATTTTTTGATGTCGCTGATTTGTATTGACACTCATACAAGTTTCCGCTATCAAAGGCCGTTTCCCCTTTTACACAGAAAAAAAAGTAGGAATTTCCGGTATGGCAGTTTTGTATAAAAGGCACCTGAAACCGTGGGAAGAGTCCATCAGGCGGTGTTGCACTTTGTGCAAAATTTACGGCATTAATGTCGGTGATTAAAAGCCTCTTTAAGCAGGTATTTTCACCCGTGTTAGGGTTCTGTATAAAAGGCACACAAACAGAATGAGTGGGGGGAAAGTTGACCAGTACGTTGTCCACATTTTGGTTGTAGAAATTTATTTTTTGGTGTCGCTGTTTTGTATTGACACTGATGCAATTTTCCAACATCAGAAGCCGTATCCCTTTATAGACAGAAAAAAAGCAGATATTTCCCGCATGGCGGTTTTGTATAAAAGGCACCTGAAACGTGTGGGAGGAGTCCATCAGGCAGTGTTGCACTTTGTGGAAAAATGTAGTGCATTAGAGTCTGTGATTATTAAGCCTCTTTAAGCAGGTATTTTCACCTATGTTAGGGTTCTGTATAAAAGGCATACAAGTTGACCAGGACGTTGTACACATTCCGGTTGTAGAAACTTATTTTTTGGTGTCGCTGTTTTGTATTGACACTGATGCAATTTTCCATCATCAGAAGCCGTATCCCTTTTTACACAGAAAAAAAGCAGGTATCTCTGGTATGGCGGTTTTGTATAAAAGGCCCCGTGGGAAGAGTCCATCAGGCAGTGTTGCACTTTGTGGAAAAATGTACTGCATTAGAGTTAGTGATTATTAAGCCTCTTTAAGCAGGTATTTTCACCCATGATAGGGTTCTGTATAAAAGGACGGGACGGGTGGGGGACAAAGTTGACCAGGAAGTTGTCCACATTTTGGTTGTAGAAACTTATGTATTTGGCGTCGCTGTTTTGTATTGACACTGTTGCAATTTTCCACCATCAGAAGCCATATCCCTTTTTACACAGAAAAAAACTGATATTTCCCATATGGCGGTTTTGTTTAAAAGGCACCAGAAGCGTGTGGGAACAGTCCATCAGGCAATGTTGCACTTTTGTGAAAAATTTACTGCTTTAAGGTCGGTGATTATTAAGCCTCTTTAAGCAGGTATTTTCACCCATTTTAGGGTTCTGTATAAAAGTCCACACAAACAGAACGAGTGGAGGACAAAGTTGACCAGGACGTTGTCCACATTTAGGTTGTAAAAACTTATTTTTTGGTGGCGCTGTTTTGTATGGACACTCATGCAATTTTCCACTATCAGAAGCCGTATCCCTTTTTACACAGAAAAAAAGCAGATATTTCCGGTATAGCGGTTTTGTACAAAAGGCACCTGAAACCGTGGGAAGAATCCATCAGGCAGTGTGGAACTTTGTGGAAAAATGTACTGCATTAATGTCGGTGATTAAAAGCCTCTGTAAGCAGCTATTTTCACCCATGTTAGGGTTCTGTATAAAAAGGCACACAAACAGAACAGGAGAGGATAAAGTTGACCAGGAAGTTGTCCACTTTTTGGTTGTAGAAACTTATTTTTTGGTGTCGCTGTTTTGTATAGACACTGATGCAAATTTCCACCATCAGAAGCCATATGCCTTTTTACACAGAAAAAAAGCAGATATTTCCCATATGGCGGTTTTGTATAAAATGTACCTGAAACCGTGGGAAGAATCCATCAGGCAGTGTTGAACTTTGTGAAAAAATTTACTGTATTAATGTCGGTGATTAAGCCTCTTTAAGCAGCTATTTCCACCCATGTTAGGGTTCTGTATAAAAGGCACACAAACAGAACGGGTGGGGTACAAAGTTGACCAGGAAGTTGTCCAAATTCTTGTTGTAGGAACGTATAATTTGTTGGTGTCGCTGTTTTGTATTGACACTGACGCAATAGACCTGGCAATTTTTACACAGAAAAAAAGCTGATTTTCCTGTATGGCAGTTTTGTATAAAAGGCACCTGAAACGTGTGGGAAGAATCCACCAGGTAGTGTTGCACTTTGTGAAAAATTTTCAGCATTGTCAGTGATTAAAAGGCTCACCACTGTTATGGTGCTGTATAAAAAGCACACAAACAGAACAGTCTGCGATGAGGTGGCGACTTGTCCAGGGTGTACCCGCCTTCCGCCCGATTGTAGCTGAGATAGGCGCCAGCGCCCCCCGCCACCCCAAAAAAGGGAATAAGCGGTAGAAAATGGATGGATGGATGGAAACAGAACAGTGGGGGATCAAGTTGACCAGGACGTTGTCCACATTCTTGTTGTAGAAACGTATACATTTTTGCTGCCGCTGTTTTGTATTGACACTGATGCAATAGACCTGGCAATTTTTCACCATCCTTTTTGATTGATTGATTGATTGATACTTTTATTAGTAGATTGCACAGTTCAGTACATATTCCGTACAATTGACCACTAAATGGTAACACCAGAATAAGTTTTTCAACTTGTTTAAGTCGGAGTCTATGTTAATCAATTCATGGTAGATCCGAAGCAGTATCCATTTTTACACAGAAAAAAAAGCAGATATTTCCCGTAAGACGGTTTTGTATAAAAGGCACCAACATCAAACGTTTGGAAAAAGTTGACTGGGCTGTTTTGTACCTTCTGCAACATTTACGCATTGAATTCAGCGATTGACAAGAGGCATTTTTCCCCGTATTGCTGTTCTGTGTAAAAAAAAAACACAGAATGCAGCAAGAGGGGATAACATTGACCTGAACATTCCTAACATTCTAGTTGGAAAAGCCATTTTTTCGCGTCTTGTTTTACATAAATGCTACCGACATATAATGGAAGGAGAAGGTCGACCCGGCAATTTTCCACCTTCAGAAGCCGTATCCTTTTTACACTGTCAAAATATTTTTTTTCCCAGAAGGTGGTTCTGTATAAAAGGCACCATCATGGAAATAGTCCACCAGGCAATATTGCACCTTCTGCAACATTTACTGCATCAAAAAGTCAGTGATTAAGCCTCTTCCCACATGTCAAGTTCTGTATAAACAGCACCCACACAAAACGGGGGAGACAAAGTTGACTAAGAAACCTTCAACCATCTAGTTGTATATCTCATCTCGTTTTTGACCTGGCAATTTTCTACCATCTGAAACAATATCCCTTTTTACACAGCCAAAAGCAAACATTTTCCCCTATGGGCAATTATGTAAAAAAGGCATCAATATGAAAGGTGAGATACCTTCGAAAGTAGTGGAAGATTGGCTGTTTTATTTCTGCGTTTTTTTCCCCCTGGTGGGGTTCTGTAGGAAAAGCACCAACAAAGAACAGGAAGAATATATTGACTATTGGTAGTAGACCCTTTTAAACATTTTAAAGAAACATCTGTGTAAACGGCACTATATCACAGGCTGAAGTCGAGCCAACATTTTTCCACCTTTAAAAAGTAGTAATGCCTGATGATACTGGCATTTTTCCATGACATTGTTCTGTATGCATGTGACAAAGATGACTTGACAATTTTCCAACATCTTTGAAAGTAACACACTCTCAACACCTTTTTAAAAAATAAATTTCACATCTTTTAAAATACAGGATTTTTGTCGCTGTTCTGTATAAATGATACCACGCCGGAGGCTGAAGTCGATAAAGCAATTTTTCATCTTTAAAAAGTAACTACGGTTTGCACTGCCTGAACATTTTCCCAAAACACTGTTCTGTATAAATGTGACAAAATTGACCTGTCAATTTTCCACCATCATTGCTAGTAGCCCATTTCACACAGCATTTAGAATCTAACGTTTTTCTGCCATAATGCGATTAAGTTGACCTGGCAGTTTTTCACCATCATTGCTAGTAGCCCCTTTCACACAGCATTTAAAATCAAACATTTTGTCTGTCATAATGCCATAAATTTCACCTAGCAATTTTCCACCATCATTGCTAGTAGCCCTTTTCACATTGCATTTAGAAGCTGACATTTTTCTGTTATAATGCAATTAAATTGACCTGGCAATGTTCTACCGTCATTGCTAGTAGCCCCTTTCACGCTGCAATTAGAATCTGACAGTTTTTTGTTTTAATGCGATAAAATTGACCTGGCAATTTTCTACCGTCAAGGCTAGCAGCCCCTTTCACACAGCATTTAGAATCTGACATTTTTCTGACATAATGCAAAAAAGTTTACCTGGAAATTTTCAACAATCATTGCTCGTAGCCCCTTTCACGCTGCATTTAGAATCTGACATTTTTCTGTTATAATGCGATAAAATTGACCTAGCAATTGTCCACCATCAGTGCTAGTAGCTCCTTTCACACTGGATTCAGAATCTGACATTTTTCTGTTATAATGTGATAAAATTGACCTGGCAATTTTCCACCGTCATAGCTTGTAGCCCCTTTCACACAGTATTTAGAGTCTGACATTTTTCTGTTATAATGCGATAAAATTGACCTGGCAATTTCCTACCATCATTGCTATTAGCCTCTTTCACACTGCATTTAGAATCTGATATTTTTTGGTCATCATGCAATAAAATTGACCTGGCAATTTTCCACCATCATTACTAGTAGCCCCTTTCACACAAAATTTAGAACTTGGCATTTTTCTGTTATAATGCAATAAAATTGACCTGGCAATTTTCCACCATCATTGCTAGTAGCCCCCTTCACACAGAATTTAGAACCTGGTATTTTTCTGTTATAATGCAATAAAATTGACCTGGCAATTTTCCACCATCATTGCTAGTAGCCCCCTTTACACAGAATTTAGAACCTAGGCATTTTTCTGTTTTAATGCAATAAAATTGACCTAGCAATTTCCCACCATCATTGCCAGTAGCCCCCCTCACACAGAATTTAGAACCTGGCATTTTTCTGTTATAATGCAATAAAATTGACCTGGCAATTTCCCACCATCATTGCGAGTAGCCCCCTTCACACAGAATTTAGAACCTGGCATTTTTCTGTTATAATGCAATAAAATTGACGTGGCAATTTCCCACCATCATTACTAGTAGCCCCTTTTTACAATGCATTCAGAATCTGACATTTTTCTATTATAATGCGATAAAATTGACTTTGCAATTTTCCACCGTCATTGCTAGTAGCCCCCTTCCCACAGGATTTAGAATCTGAAATGTTTCTGTTATAATTAAAGTTAAAGTTAAAGTACCAATAATTGTCACACACACACAAGGTGTGGTGAAATACGTCCTCTGCATTTGATGCGATAACATTGACCTGGCAATTTCCCACCATCAACGCTAGTAGCCCCCTTCACACAGAATTTAGAATCTGACATTTTTCCTCTATATTGCGATGAAGTTGACCTGGCAATTTTTCATCATTATTGCTAGTCGCCACTTTCACACTGCATTCAGAATCTGACATTTTTCGGTCATAATGCCATAAAGTTTAACCTGGCAGTTTTCCACCATTGAAGGCGGCATTTAAAGGTAAACAAACGGCACGGGCAGTAGTCAAAGTTCACCGGCCCATTTTCCTCTTTCCTTTCGCACGTCACGCCACATGCGACAAATCGTCAGCACTTTCACACAACGTCCCGCTTGGCAGGTTTTCTGTATAAAAGGCGCAGGTGGATGAAATGAGCGCAACAGTTTAGCAGTATCTCTGTGTGAAAGAGGCAGCTTTGTATTGAGCGGGGATTAAAACAACGTATACGGCAGTGCGTGTCACATGTCACGCTCATTTGAATATGTGAGGTCTGTTGGGGGAGGGGCGGGAGAGGAGGGGGGGGGGGGGGGGGTATCGGCGGGACGTGTTTCCACGCCAAAGGCGCTCGCTTTCCGCCAGCAATGTCACCTTCATGGGTGGCTCCGTGGCAGGGTAGCATCCTTCAGAATGTAACAGATTAGCTTTGCAAGGCTGGGATGTTGATGAGGTCATCACTTCCCAAGGACTCACACACACACACACGCACTGGAGTTAAAGCCCCCCCACCCCCCACCCCCCTTAGAGCCTCCATTTCCTGTGTGTGGACAACAATGAACAACATGCCTGACAAACATCATCACAGCACACTTCCTGTGAGAGACACAAGTCCTTATTGCACTTTGCATGGAGACCAGTGATGACAACCATAGAACAGGAAGTGGAAAATTATAAAGCAAGGCTGTCAAACTCGCTATTTTTATTGAGGGCCACATCACAATTATGGCTGCCTTCAGAGGGCCACCTTAATTGATGTGATGGACCACGATGAATGACATGGCGGGCCACCACGTTAAATCAGGTGACGGACCACATTAAATGAGGTGGCGGATTACATTTATCAACATGGCAGGCCACGTTAAATGATGAGGCCGATGAGAAATATTAACATGCCAGGCCACTTTAATGATGTGACAGACCACATTAAATGATGTGGTCGATTAGAATTATTAACATGCCAGGCCACTTTGATGATGTGACGTTAAATGACGTGGCCGATTAGAATTATTAACATGGCAGGCCACTTTAATGATGTGACAGACCACGTTAAATGTTGTGGCCGATTAGAATTATTAACATGGCAGGCCACTTTAATGATGTGACAGACCACGTTAAATGTTGTGGCCGATTAGAATTATTAACATGGCAGGCCACCTAATGATGTGACAGACCACGTTAAATGATGAGGCCGGTTTAGAATTATTAACATGCCAGGCCACATTAATGATGTGACAGAGCACATTTAATGATGTGGCCGATTAGAATTATTAACAGGCCAGGCCACTTTAATGATGTGTGTGACAGAGCACATTTAATGATAAGGTGGATTACATTTATCAACATGGCAGGCCAAATCAATGATGTGACAGACCACATTTAATGATGAGGCCAATTAGAATTATTAACATGCCAGGCCATATTAATGATGTGACAGACCACGTTAAATGATGTGGCCGATTAGCATTGTCAACATGCCAGGCCACTTTAATGATGTGACAGACCACATTAAATGACGTGGCCGAATAGAATTATTAACATGCCAGGCCACTTTAATGATGTGACAGACCACGTTAAATGACGTGGCCGAGTAGAATTATTAACATGCCAGGCCACTTTAATGATGTGACAGAGCACATTTAAAGATGTGGCCGAATAGAATTATTAACATGCCAGGCCACTTTAATGATGTGACAGAGCACATTAAATGACGTGGCCGACTAGAATTATTAACATGCCAGGCCACTTAATGATGTGACAGACCACATTAAATGATGTGGCCGAGTAGAATTATTAACATGCCAGGCCACTTTAATGATGTGACAGAGCACATTTAAAGATGTGGCCGAATAGAATTATTAACATGCCAGGCCACTTTAATGATGTGACAGAGCACATTAAATGACGTGGCCGACTAGAATTATTAACATGCCAGGCCACTTAATGATGTGACAGACCACATTAAATGATGTGGCCGAGTAGAATTATTAACATGCCAGGCCACTTTAATGATGTGACAGAGCACATTTAAAGATGTGGCCGAATAGAATTATTAACATGCCAGGCCACTTTAATGATGTGTGTGACAGAGCACATTTAATGATAAGCTGGATTACATTTATCAACATGGCAGGCCATTTTAATGATGTGACAGACCACATTAAATGATGAGGCCAATTAGAATTATTAACATGCCAGGCCACTTTAATGATGTGACAGACCACGTTAAATGATGAGGCCGGTTTAGAATTATTAACATGCCAGGCCATTTTAATGATGTGACAGAGCACATTTAATGACGTGGCCGATTAGAATTATGAATATGGTAGGCCACTTTAATGATGTGACAGACCACTTTAAATGATGAGGCCGGATTAGAATTATTAACATGCCAGGCCACTTTAATGATGTGACAGAGCACATTTAATGAAGTGGCCGATTAGAATTATTAACATGCCAGGCCACTTTAATGATGTGACATACCACATTAAATGATGTGGCCGATTAGAATTATTAACATGCCAGGCCACTTTAATGATGTGACCGATTAGAATTATTAACATGCCAGGCCACTTTAATGATGTGACCGATTAGAATTATTAACATGCCAGTCCACATTAATGATGGGACATACCACGTTAAATGACGTGGCCGATTAGAATTATTAACATGCCAGGCCACTTTAATGATGTGACAGAGCACGTTTAATGATGTAGCCGATTAGAATTATTAACATGCCAGGCCACTTTAATGATGTGACAGACCACATTAAATGATGTGGCCGATTATAATTATTAACATGCCAGGCCACTTAATGATGTGACAGAGCATATTTAATGATGTGGCCGATTACATTTATTAACATGACAGGCCAATCAACCTATCTCCAGGTGCATGTCTTAGGAGGTGGGAGGAAGTCGGAGTACCCGGAGGGAACCCACGCATTCACGGGGAGAACATCCAAACTCCACACAGAAAGATCCCGAGCCTGGGATTGAACCCAGGACGGGTTTGGTGACCGCCAGTGTCTCCGGTGGGAGGAGGTAAGAGGGTCCGCAGCTGCAGGAGGACGCAAGCTCCGCTCATGTCTACGGTAAGAGCTGACTTTTTTCACCGATATTAGTCGGTTGACATGTGGTAGGGAACCATGTTCGCTTGACCGCTCTGTTCCATGGTAAAGCTTCACCTTCGGGAATGTAAACAAGGAAACACCGACTGTGTTTGTGTGGCTAAAGGCTAAAAGCTTCCCACCTACATCTTTCTTCTTTGACGTCTCCATTATAAATTGAACAAATTGAAAAAGATTCAGCAACACAGGTGTCCAGAAAACTGTGTAATTATACAATTAAAGCAGACTACTTATAGCTGGGATCGGGCTGGAAAAAAATGTCCGCCACAATCCAAGACAGCGCGCACGCGTCATCATAACGATGTTTTCAACAGGATACTTCGCGCGAAATTTGAAATTGCAATTTAGTAAACTAAAAAGGCCGTATTGGCATGTGTTGCAATGTTAATATTTCATCATTGATGTATAAACTATCAGATTGTGTGGTCGTTAGTAGTGGTTTTCAGTAGGCCCTGGATCGGATCGTTCCGCCATGATCTCCTATTGGGGGAAAAAGGGCTCTTTTTCCACATTTGTATGCATGCAAATATCTCCCTATTATTTTTTTGTATTCTCCTCGCCTTGGAGTATAACTAACACATCCCCGGGAGGCGGTAGGATGGCAATATCTGCAAGGACACACACCTCCATATGTGTGTGTGACAAGAGATTAGGGGGAGGGAAAGTAGAAGGTGATTGCGTCACACAAATCGACGAGCCAGTCACTTTAAGTAGTGACTCATGATGGACCCTGAACGCACCACACTGACGCCAACAGGTTGTGGCGTCACTTGTGTTCGTCAAACACCTGACGAGAATATAAAAGCACAAGTGGTGTCCTCTTCCTGTTTCTGAAAGACTGTAATTATTTTAACAATGAATTTACGGCCTCAGTGTGAACCCACTCACACCTTTTGAAAACGATTTAGCTCTCGTCAACAATTCAAGCTGTGCAGCAGAGATGCGCCTTTATGACACGGAAATGCAGTTGTTGGAGTTCTTGCACCATCTAGTGGTGATTAAGAGTCATTACATTAGCTGCATTTGAACGTTTTTATTTGTTGAGCTGGAAACCTGCCCAAAAGCTGCAACGTTGTAATTATAATAGAGTATTTTAATAAGGAAAATGTTAACAAATTATTGTACCTCTGTATATATATATATATATAAATTATTTTATCAGGTAAGGAATTTAATATGTATTTTGAAAATGTAAAATCAATTAAAATTATTTAGTATCCACCCGTCCATTTTCTACCGCTTGTCCCTTCTGGGGTTGCGAGAGCCTATCTCAGCTGCATTCGGGCGGAAGGCATGGTAGACCCCGGACAAGTCTCCACCTTATCGCAGGGCCAACACAGATAGACAGACAACATTCACACACTAGGGCCAATTTAGTGTTGCCAATCAACCTATCCCCAGGTGCATGTTTTTAGGAGGTGGGAGGAAGCCGGAGTACACGAAGGTAACCCACGCAGTCACGGAGAGGACATGCAAACTCCACACAGAAAGATCCCGAGCCTGGGATTGAACCCAAGACTGCTGAAGACCTTCGTATTGTGAGGCAGATGCACTAACCCCTCTTCCACCGTGCTGCCCCAAGATTAATAGTATTTTATTTAAAAATATATTACATTATTGTACCTCAAGATTCAGCATATATAAATATGCAAAATATATAATACAATTATATTAGGTTAGGAATCTAACATGCATTTTGAAAATGTCAAATCAAAAAGATTTAGTATGGTATTTTATTTAATTAAATATTAAATTATTGTACCTCTTGATAGATTAATCATTTACAATTATCAAAAATATATAATAAAATTATATCAGGTTAGGAATCTAACATGTATTTTCCATCCATCCATTTTCTACTGCTTATTCCCTTTTGGGGTCGCTGGCGCCTATCTCAGCTACAATCGGGCGGAAGGCGGGGTACACCCTGGACAAGTCGCCACCTCATCGCAGGGCCAACACAGATAGACAGACAACATTCACACACTAGGGCCAATTTAGTGTTGCCAATCAACCTATCCCCAGGTGCATGTCTTTGGAAGTGGGAGGAAGCCGGAGTACCCGGAGGGAACCCACGCAGTCACGGGGAGAACATGCAAACTCCACACAGAAAGATCCCGAGCCTGGGATTGAACCCAGGACTTCAGGACCTTCGTATTGTGAGGCAGACGCACTAACCCCTCTGCCACCGTGAAGCCCTAACATGCATAGCTCGGTTGGTAGAGTGAGGGTTGCAGATTCGATTCCCGCTTCTGCCATCCTAGTTACTGCCGTTGTGTCCTTGGGCAAGACACTTTACCCACCTGCTCCCAGTGCCACCCACACTGGTTTAAATGTAACTTAGATATTGGGTTTCACTATGCAAAGCGCTTTGAGTCACTAGAGAAAAGCGCTATATAAATATAATTAACTTCACTTCACATTTTGAAAATGTCAAATCAAAAAGATTTAGTATAGTATTTTATTTAATTAAATATTAAATTATTGTACCTCTTGAGAGATTAATCATATCCAAATATCCAAAATATATAAAACAATTATATTATGTTAAGAATCTAACATATATTTTGAAAATGTAAAATCTATTTATTAGCCTAGTTTTTCTTGTTATATTCGTATTTTTACTGTTAAATTTTTATTTGTATTTATTTATTTATTTCTATTGTTATATTTTCTCTTTTATTTCCATCTATACCCCCATTATTTATCTTTTTAAATTCAATCTCAATTCTGTACACTGCTGCTGGAATTTTAATTTTCCTGAGGGAACTCTCCTGAAGCAATCAATAAAGTACTATATATATATATATATATATATATATATATATATATATATATATATATATATGAATATCCAAAATATATAATACAATGATATCAGGTTAAGAATCAAACATATATTTTGAAATGTAAATCTGTTTGAATCATTTCCAGCCAGAACACATGCATTCATCAACAAATAATCAAAGGAACTTAGAAGTTTGACAAGGGAATTCATATTTTAATGATTGTCAACTTGATATGCAACACCCAATAGACATCTTTAGGGTGTTGCAAACGATTTTAAAGTTTCCTTGAAAATGTCCAACACCATCAGGGATATCATTTTATTGTGTAACTTTTACAAATATATAATAATTATTAAAAAAAATTGTAAAATAAGGATTATAATTCTATTCCATCACTATTAAAACATGTAATATTATCCATATTTTATGTAAATAGATATATGTTGTAATTATTTTGTTAATCCATGTGTGCTTACACAAGGTACATCCACACATATATATAATATTTTTTAATAATTCATTTTGGCAAGAATAAATTCCGGGCATAAGTTAAACTATTTCATTATATTTATTTTCAAAAGCTTTACATGTCAAGTAAATATGAACTACATTGGCATCAGCAAAGTGCTCATTTAGATGTTTGTGGGGAGGGGGGTTATAAGAGGTAGAAATGCAACAGTTTTTCAAAATGAATTAAATATTGTAGATTGTTGGTAATTGTTGCACCTTGGTTGGTTTCCAACATTCAATAGATGTCCTTTTTCCATGCAAAAGTCCACCTGCAATCTTCCACATTTCACACATAACACTGTTGCATCCACTTACAAACCGGCACCTCCTTCATCAGTTCGTGGCATCCTGCTCGGCTTCTCCGTCTTGCTCGGGAAGGCTGCCCGGACACGGCTCCATGGTGACGGCCACGCCCATGCCGCTGCGCCCCGTCGACATTTCGGTGACGTGCGTCCATTCGTTCCTTTCGGGGCAGTAACGCTCCACGCTGGACAGGAAGTCGTGCTGGTTGAAGCCTCCTGTGGGGGACAATTGTTGTTGTTGTTGTTATTCAGAGAAAGCAGGAGCGAACTTGAAATCTACGACCACAAGGTATCCCACCCGGCATCTTGTGGATGTTCCATATAGGAGTGGATTAAAACGCACTTAAGAGTTGCTCTAACCTGGTGGTCAGGTTGGTGAAATACACGTTCACCATTCCCCAAAACAAACGATTTGATGTAAATTAAGGAAAATAGTCCATTCAAGGGTCAAACTGTGATCACCACAGGGCCTCACTTATCTGTTTTAGGTGACATTTTAACTGCCATACTAGTGTAAAAAGTCAACAAATTACTTACAAAAGAAAAAAAATAGGGATGGGCTTTATGGCCTATGACTTATATCACGACATATAAAAGCATCTTCCTCTTGCCATAACAATATCACTATGTAATATTTGGCATATAAATAATACTGGAACCATTTCAAAACAAGTTAAAAAGGCTATTAATAAAGCTCCTGACGGATGCCGCTGCTTGACTTTCACTCTGAAAATGCCAGTGTGTTCAACAATGCCACCAATATACCCATAAACAAGGTGAAATTATACATTTTTTGTTTGTTTGGGAGCGCACCAACGTGTGTGCATATTGACACTCAAGCTTGCTGTAATGTGTGTTTGGATAAAAGGATTGTTGACACCCTAATACAGGGGTGCCCACACTTTTTCTGCAGGTGAGCTACTTTTCAATTGACCAACTCGAGGGGATCTACCTCATTTATATATATCATTTATATTTATTTATTTATGAAAGAGACATTTTTGTAAACAAGTTAAATGTGTTTAATGATAATACAAGCATGTGTAACACATATAGATGTCTTTCTTTCACAAAGACAAGAATATAAGTTGGTGTATTACCTGATTCTGATGACTTGCATTGATTGGAATCAGACAGTAATGATGATAACGCCCACATTTTCAAATGGAGGAGAAAAAAAGTTGTCCTCTCTGTACAATACCACATGAAAGTGGTTGGTTTTTGGCATCTAATTCATCCAGCTTCCATACACTTTACAAGAAAAACATTGGCGGAAAATTCCGTAGCTTGCTTGATTGACATTCATGGCACCCGAGGGTCTTGTGAGATGACGCTGGCTGCTGCCAGTTCATTATTATGAAAAAATGACCGAGAGGAAGGCGAGAAACACTTTTTATTTCAACAGACTTTCGCGCCGTCCCTTCCGTCAAAACTCTAAAGGCCGACTGCACATTTCCTATCTTCACAATAAAAGCCCTGCTTCATGCTGCCTGCGCTAACAAAATAAGAGTCTCGGAAAGCTGGCGTGCACAAGTGATATGCACGGCAGCTTTCTGAGGGATCACTTGTGCACGCCAGTTTTCCGAGACTCTGTATTTAGTTAGCGCAGGCAGCATGAAGCAGGGCTTTTAGTGTGAAGATAGGAAATGTGCAGTCGGCCTTTAGAGTTTTGACGGAAGGTACGGCGCGAGAGTCTGTTGAAATAAAAAGTGTTTCTCGCCTTCCTCTCGGTCATATTTTCATAATAATGATATTGCAGCAGCCAGCGTCATCTCACAAGACCCTCCGGTACCGTGAATGTCATTTAAGTGACGTCTTGGTGAAGATTGATGATCACTAATTTTTAGGTCTATTTTTTTTAAAAGCCTGGCTCGAGATCGACTGACACACCCCCCGCGGTCGACTGGTAGCTCGCGATCGACGTAATGGGCACCCTTGCCCTAATACATACATACACACATATACATATATATATATATATATATATATATATATATATATATATATATATATATATATATATATATATATATATATATATATATATATATATATATATATGTATATGTGTATGTATATATATATATATATATATATATATATATATATATATATATATATATATATATATATATATATATATATATAAAGATCTAATTGAGTTTGTAAATCAAGGTTTTACTGCATTGAATATTGTTTATATCTAGCAATCCTAAAAAAAAACTTTCATACAACACTTTTAGCGCATATGAGCTGCGTGCATTAGCCTTTTCCACGCTATGAATGCAGGATATCACAGGATATCACCACAAAAATAGCCCCCAAATGTAGCAAAACACAGCTACTCCTTTAATGCTTCCCCCCCTCTACTATAAATTATCTTAAAGGCCTACTGAAACCCACTACTATCCACCACGCAGTCTGATAGTTTATATATCAATGATGAAATATTAACATTGCAACACATGCCAATACGGCCTTTTTGGTCTACTAAATTGCAATTTTAAATTTTCCGCAAAGTGTCGTTTTGAAAATGTCGCGGAATGATGACTCGTATGATGACGCATGCGTTTGACGTCTCGGGTTGTAGCGGACATTATTTTCCAGCCCGATCCAAGCTATAAGTAGTCTGCTTTAATCGCATAATTACACAGTATTCTGGACATCTGTGTTTGTGAATCTTTTGCAATTTGTTCAATTAATAATGGAGAAGTCAAAGTAGAAAGATGGAGGTGGGAAGCTTTTAGCCTTTAGCCACACAAACACACGGTGTTTCCTTGTTTAAAATTCCCGGAGGTGAAGCTTTACTATGGATCAGAGCAGTCAAATGAACATGGATCCCGGCAGTTTTTGGTGAGAAAATTGTGGTAATAAGTCGGCTCTTACCGGAGATCAGCGGAGCTTCCTGTCCTGCTGCGGTTGCCATGACTACCCTCAAAGTCTCTGGCGTCAACACACCCGTGGCCACACCCCTCCGACTTTCAGGTACTATTTAACTCACTAAAACACTAGCAACACAATAGGCAGATAAGGGATTTCCCAGAATTATCCTAGTAAATGTGTCTAAAAACCTCTGAATCGCTCCCACTGCAATCGCCTTTTTTTTTCTAGTCCTTCACTCTAAATTTCCTCATCCACGAATCTTTCATCCTCGCTCAAATTAATGGGGAAATTATCGCTTTCTCGGTCCGAATAGCTCCAGCTGCTGCTGGCTATAATTATAAACAATTTGAGGATGTGAGTAGCCCCACAACCCATGACGTCACGCGCACACCGCCTGCTACTTCCGGTACAAGCAAGGCTTTTTTATTAGCGACCAAAAGTTGCAAACTTTATCGTCGATGTTCTCTACTAAATCCATCCATCCATCCATTTTCTACCGCTTATTCCCTTTCGGGGTCGCTGGCGCCTATCTCAGCTACAATCGGGCGGAAGGCGGGGTACACCCTGGACAAGTCGCCACCTCATCGCAGGGCCAACACAGATAGACAGACAACATTCACACTCACATTCACACACTAGGGCCAATTTAGTGTTGCCAATCAACCTATCCCCAGGTGCATGTCTTTGGAAGTGGGAGGAAGCCGGAGTACCCGGAGGGAACCCACGCATTCACGGGGAGAACATGCAAACTCCACACAGAAAGAACCCGAGCCTGGATTTGAACCCAGGACTGCAGGACCTTCGTATGGTGAGGCAGACGCACTAACCCCTCTGCCACCGTGAAGCCCTCTACTAAATCCTTTCAGCAAAAATATGGCAATATCGCAAAATGATCAAGTATGGCATATAGAATGGACCTGCTATGCCCGTTTAAATAAGAAAATCTCATTTCTGTAGGCCTTTAAACTTCCATCCATCTATCCATTCATCTTCTTCCGCGGGGGCAGCAGCCTAAGCAGGGAAGCCCAGACTTCCCTCTCCCCTCCCAGGGGATCCCGAGGCGTTCCCAGGCCAGCCGGGAGACATAGTCCTACAAACGTGTCCTGGGCCTTCCCCGTGGCCTCCTACCGGTCGGACGTGCCTGAAACACCTGCCTAAGAAGGTGTTCGGGTGGCATCCTGACCAGATGCCCGAACCACCTCATCTGGCTCCTCTCGATGTGGAGGAGCAGCGGCTTTACTTTGAGCTCCTCTCGGATGACAGAGCTTCTCACCCTATTTCCAAAGTGAGGAAACTCATTTCGACCGCTTATACCCGTGATCTTGTCCTTTCGGTCATGACCCGAAGCTCATGACCATAGGTGAGGATGGGAATTTAGATCGACCGGTAAATTGAGGCAAAGCTCTTCAACTTATTTGAAAGTAATATCCGGTTGAGTGCACGATTTTGTGTCGTTGTGAGCGACGGGACTGACCGAGCACAAAGATGCGGCCCTGGTGCACAGCCACGCCGTGCGCGCTCCGGCCGCTCTGCATGGATGCCCTGGACTCCCACGTGTTCCTGGCTATGTTGTAGCGCTCCACGGTGGCCAGCGGGTGGCGTCCGTCAAAGCCTCCTATGGCGTACAGGTAAGAGTTGACACACACCAACCCTGCACAAGACAAACAAAAGTAACTATGAACCAGAACTTTAGCATTCATTTGTTGCTGCTGTCGAAGGATTACCCAGTCCGCTGCGTACGGTGCTCATGGGTGCCAGCTGGTGCCAGGTGTTCGTGTCCGGTTGGTATTTCTCTGCCATATTGGAGCGGTTCGGTCCATCAAGGCCACCCACCACGTAGAGGGCTCCCCCGCAGGCCGCCACTCCTACCCCCATCCGGGCCACCGACATGGGGCACACAAAGGACCAGCGATTGGACTCTGGATCCCACCTGCAAAGCAAAAGTGTGTCAAGCTGAACTTGGTTTGGACAAAGCAGAACCCCCGTCACAGACCTCTCCACAGTGTTGTGCAGCGTGGAGCCCTGGGATCCGCCCACTGCGTAGATGCAGCCGTCCACCACTGCCACCCCGACCCGGTTTCGGGGGATGTTGAGGGGAGCGCGCTGGCTCCACTGGTTGGTCATAGGGTTGTAGCAGCACAGCATGTTGGACTCGGTGGTGTTCTCCAGAGACAGGTTTCGGCCGCCGACCTGAAAGACCCGTCATTGGCCACGTTGAAAAGAAAGACAACGAGGGACGGTTTTGAGGCGGGTGGACAACCCACGGTGTAGAGGAGCCCGAAAAGGGTGCACGCTGCCAGGCCACTGCTGGGAGCGGCCATGTCGGCGAGGTTTATCCACACTTTCCTGCGCGGGTCGTAAGCCTCCATGGTGGCCAGGGAATGCTGCCGATATCTGAAGAGGAACGAGTACAAGTCAGTTTGGCACAAGAATAGTGTGAGACACAAATTGTACGGTACACCGGTACCAATAAAGTACCGCGATACTAATTGATTGAAATCGGTACTATACCGCCTTTAAAAAGTACCGATACCGTTCTTTCATCTGAGTGCAGCTGTGCGGCGGGGACTACAGTGCCGAGGCGCATGATGTCAAAACGCACACAAAGCGCATACAAGCAATAACATCTTGGAGAGGAAGAATGGCAAAATAGATAATTCTACTGGTTAATGAAAAGGGTGGTGAAGCACAATATGGAGGTATTTGGGCTTCGAAACCAACGATAAAGGTGACACTTTGAACTAGGAAGCGCCACGCTTCAAGTGTTGCTTTAAAGCAGGGGCGTCAAACTCAAATACAGAGTGGGCCAAAATTTTAAACTGAACAAAGCCGCGGGCCAAGGTTGAACAAATGAACCTTTTAATAGGGACCCAAACAAGTTTTGCATTGAATATTGAACAAGCGAGACTTATATAACTTTATAGTGACATGCAAAATCGAGTTTCAAATAATACTAATAATTTAAAAATAGCAATGGCATATCAAATCAAATTTAAATAGAAATTGAATGCCTCTTTTCTATTTGCAGCCTTCTCAGGTAAATATCAAAATAAACTTTTCCCACAGGGTAATAATACATTTTTATATTGTAGCGTCCAGAAGAGTTAGTGCTGCAAGGGTTTCTGTGTATTTGTTCTGTTGTGTTTATGTTGTGTTACAGTGCGGATGTTTTCCCAAAATTTGCTTGTCATTCTCGTTTAGTGTTGGTTCACAGTGTGGCGCATATTTGTAACACTCTTAAAGTTGTTTATACGGCCACCCTCAGTGTGACCTGTGACCTGTATGGCTGTTGACCAAGCTTGCATTGCATTAGCGTGTGTGTGAGTAAAAGCCACATATATCATGTGGCTTTTCTACATAGGAAAAGCGGACGTGACGAAAGGTTTTAGTGGACGCTTGAGGCAGTGCCCTTGTTGTCCAGGTGGGAATCGTGAGAAATTTGGGAAAATGGTTGCCCCCTGTGATTTTCGTGTGGGGCACTGAAATTTGTGAGTCTCCTTGGAAAATCGGGGGGGGTTTAGCAAGTATGGGTATTAGCGGTGAATGCGGTGTTACAGCGACACCGCCGCTGTATAATACCGGCGGGCCAGCTGTAATGTTAATTTGATATTGCCTTAAGGGCCAAATGAAAATACAGGCCAGAGTTTGACACCCATGCTTTAAAGGCAAAAGAAAAGACAATTCTACTGGTTAATAAATAGGATGGTGAAGCACAATATAGAGGTATTTGGGCTTTAAAACCAACCATAAAGGTGACACTTTGAACAAGGAAGCGCCGCGCTTCAAGTGTTGCTTTAAAACACGCCTCGACAAATGTGGCAATTAGCATAACCACATTTGCTTCAAACTTAGGTAAACATTTAAATAATAACCATTTAGATCAGCAGTTATAAAGAGTGACAGGTAAAAATGTAGCTGTTCCACCTGTCCTGCCGTTCGGCTTCGGTGCAGATCGTAGTAGAGAAGCATAGGGGAGACATTCCCTTCAGTTCACTTTACACTGCAAAGAGTCTGCTTAGCTCAAGTCAAAATTTAGGCTGCCGATTTGTGACAATCTGGTTGTTTTATCATATTGTAGGACAAAATCGTACCCATTCATCACTTTACTGCGCAGCGCGTACGCTCCTCACTCTCTCTCTTTACTCGCCCATTCACTCACTGACGTCACTCAGCCAAAACGTTGACATTCTCAAAAACACAGTGTACGCTCATAAGCAAACCAGCTCCCCTGTTGTGCACATAAAGATACATAATACGTAGATACATAACATGTAGATATTTGGATGCACATACAGCTGCTTGTAGATGCACATACAGCTGCTTGGATTGATGTCAAATATTAGCGTCGTTAGGACCACCCATCTAACGCCAACTAGTGCAGGTAAAATGACTGAATTTGGCAACAAATTGCTACAAATTGTGCTTTATCTTTAACAGATGTGTGTTTTACCTGCAAACATGGATTTTTTGTGTACATTTATCCATATTTTTGTTTTTAGTACTTACTAATAATTGTATTTTTCTTTAAAGCACAGACCAGGATTGGAAACCATATCCATCCATTGTCTACCGCTTATTCCCTTTGGGGTCACGGGGGCGCTGGTGCCTATCTCAGCTACAATCGGGCGGAAGGCGGTGTACACCCTGGACAAGTCGCCAGCTCATCACAGGGCCAACACAGATAGACAGAGAACATCCACACTCACATTCACACACTAGGGCCAATTTAGCGTTGACATTAAACCTGGCAACCATACATCATAAATAATTTTATATTATGTTAATAAAGCTTTCTTATTATATTCTAATCTAATTCTTCATTATGGAAATTTGTAAATTGTTCTTTGAGTGCATCAAGAGAAACACATTGTGGTTAATGCCCTTTAATTTATATTTTAACCTTCTAAAACTGTTCTTTGAGTGCAATCGGAAACATATGTTTATTGTATTGTAAGATTTTCTGTTAAAATAAAGCGAATATTGACACTTTATCGTAGTTCCCTTTATTTGGAGAATTATCGAGAAGTTTTGGTACCGGTACTGGTACCAAATTATCGGTATTGGGACAACCCTAGTCCAAAGTATGGTAAGTTCAAATTAATGCATGTCATTAATTACAATATTTTCTAAACACAATCATCTAATCGTCTCTTGGTGGAAGAACTGTATTTAAATTCTGTTTGACACAAAGAGATTTGTTACGATAAAATCAATGCATGTTATTAATTAAATAATTTACTGAACACAACCATTTAATTGTCTGGCATTATTCCACCCGGTTAGCCTTCAAAATGAACAGAGTTCATATCAGTATTGTATCAGAAGTGAGAAAAGTTCTACCACTTTCCTAAACAACATGCTAAAAAAGAATTAACGAGGGCTACTCATGTACTTATTTACTTTACTGATATATAGACTTGAACCACGAGGAAACTGAGAGCACTGCAGCAACATAGAAAACAACGGGAGTACAATTCTGCAGCATGCAGCGCTAAGTGATCGCTGGCATGTGTGCTTAAATGTCCGTCATACCCTCCAGCCACGTAGATGAGATGTGTTCCACGTATGGGCGCCGGAGTAACCTTCCTTAACGTCATTTCCTGGAAGATCTTTGAGAGGAAGTCCTTACAAGCGTTGGCCTTGAGGTGTGGGAAAAGGAGCATGTGACTTTAAGATATGAGCTAAACACACCGTAGACAAGTAAAGTACAGTAGTCAAGTACCTTGCTGAGGATGGGGCAGGACTGGAGCTGGTTTTTCAGGAACTTGGGGGGCAGAGCGTAGATGTGGACCGCGTTCAGGAGAGCGTGGAAGTACTGGGCTCGATTCTCCAGGTCCCAGCTCACCCAGTCTGTACATGCTTTATACACCTGAAATGATGTCTTTACTTGTAATTATTTACCTCAATTACAATTGCTACTGTCGCTCACTTCTACATCCTGTGTTGTGGAATGTATCAGTCCCACCATATTTGTGGCACTAATTGAGGTTTTTAAAGGAAGCTAAATTCCTCAGAAGACCATTCCTGCAGGCTGTTCATTATAAAATATATAAATACTCAACATTTGAACATAGTTAAAGGCCTACTGAAAAAGATTTTCTTATTTAAACGGGGATAGCAGGTCCATTCTATGTGTCATACTTGATCATTTCGCGATATTGCCATATTTTTGCTGAAAGAATTTAGTAGAGAACATCGACGATAAAGTAAGCAGACGATGCCCGCGTGACGTCACCGGTTGTGGAGCTACTCACATTGTTTACAATCATGGCCACCAGCAGCGAGAGCGATTCGGACCCGAGAAAGCGACGATTTCCCGGTTAATTTGAGCGACGATAAAAGATTTGTGGATGAGGAAAGTGAGAGTGAAGGACTAGAAAGAAAAAAAAGGACGAGGGCAGTGGGAACAATTCAGATGTTATTATTATTCAGATGTTATTATAGCTCGGTTGGTAGAGTGGCCGTGCCAGCAACTCTAGGGTTGCAGGTTCGATTCCCGCTTGTGCCATCCTAGTCACTGCCGTTGTGTCCTTGGGCAAGACACTTTACCCACCTGCTCCCAGTGCCACCCACACTGGTTTAAATGTAACTTAGATATTGGGTGTCACTATGTAAAGCGCTTTGAGTCACTTGAGAAAAGCGCTATATAAATATAATTCACTTATATAAATATAATTCACATTAGACGCATTTACTAGGATAATTCTGGAAAATCCCTTATCTGCTTGTTGTGTTTCTAGTGTTTTAGTGAGATTATATGGTACCTGAAAGTCGGAGGGGTGTGGCCACCAGGTGTGGTGAACGCCAGTGTCTCTGAGGGAAGCCACGTTTCTCGACGAGGCGAAGCGAAGGCAGCCGTTGGGGCCGGGCTGAGCTTTTTTTCCCCCCTCCTCCACGGTGGAAGCATCCCACGTTCGGGGGCGGCCGGTCGGAGGAGGCAAGAGTCTGCAGCTTCCTCTTTGACAGGTGCACGAGGAATGACTCAAACTCCGCTCATGTCTAAGGTAAGAGCCGACTTGTTACCACAATTGTATCACCGAAACCTGCCGGTTGACATGTTCGCTTGACCGCTCTGTTCCATAGTAAATCTTTTGGGAAGGAAACACCGGCTGTGTTTTTGTTGCTAAAGGCAGCCCCAATACACCACTTCCCACCTACATATTTCTTCTTTGACATCTCCAATATTAATTGAACAATTTGCAAAAGATTCAGCAACACAGATGTACAGAATACTGTGTAATTATGCGATTAAAGCAGACGACTTTTAGCTGGTATCGGGCTGGAACAAAAGGTCCGCTACAATCCGTGAGGACACGCGCATGTGTCATCATACCACGACATTTTCAACAGGATACTTTGCGCGAAATTTAAAATTGCAATTTCGTAAACTAAAAAGGCCGTATTGGCATGTGTTGCAATGTTAAGATTCCATCATTGATATATAAACTATCAGACTTTGTGGTCGGTAGTAGTGGGTTTCAGTAGGCCTTTAACAGAACTATTTAGTTTTAGTCTTTATTTAAAGGGACAGTGCACATAAACATTAAGCTCAAAGACAGATATGATTTACACCAGATTATAGCTAAATAGCTAAATTCTAACTGCAGTCCGTGGCTACCTAAATTAAACATATACAAAAAACATGTAACAAAATTATAACAATAAAATTACACTATAGCATGTAATCAAATTTTAAAAAGTCATAAAATGCCCTTTCATTGACACACACTTATACATTACAACCACACCTCATTTACATCATTACACGGACCAGTGATTTTCAACCTTTTTTGAGCCAAGGCACATTTTTTGCATTGAAAAAAATACAGAGGCACACCACCAGCAGAAATCATTACAAAACGAAAGTCAGTTGACAGTAAAAAGTTGTTGTCGCAATTGTTAGATATGAATTTACACCATAACTAACCATGCATCACTATAGCTCTTGTCTCAAAGTAAGCGTACTGTCACCACCTGTCACATAACGCCATGACTTATTTTGAGTTTTTTGCTGTTTTCTTGTGTGTAGTGTTTTAGTTCTTGTCTTGCGCTCCTATTTTGGTGGCTTTTTCTCTTTTTTTGCTATTTTCCTGTAGCATTTTCATGTCTTCCTTTGAGCGATATTTATCGTATCTACTTTGTTTTAGCAATCAAGAATATTTCAGTTGTTTTTATCCTTCTTTTTGGGGACATTTTTGATTGTAATGTCATGTTCGGAACTACTTTGTGGACACCGTCGTTGCTCCACAGTAAGTCTTGGCTGTTGTCCAGCATTCTGTTTTTGTTTACTTTGTAGTCAGTTCAGTTTTAGTTTCTTTCTGCATAGCCTTCCCTAAGCGAGTCTACATCTATTTTTTTTTATTTAGTTTTTTGTTTGTTTGTTTTCTGCCCTTTTTGCCAAAGAAAAATATGTTTTTTTATGGCAAACACAAAATATGCAAAATGTTCCACAAAAAATATTTTTCAAAGTGGAATATTTAATGTCTAGTGTGGAGGGGGGCGTGGCCTACGGACCTGCAGGGGAACGGGGTGTGCAAGGACCGGCCTCGAAGACAGGTGAGTACATGGCCCAGGTGGGCCCTGTTATCTAATCACCTGTCGCCTTTATTAGCAACAGCCGGTATGAGACACGGATTTGGAGTGGGAGCCAGAGAGAGAGATAGACACGAACAAAGAGAAAGACCTTTTGCTGGAAAGCAAAAGCCTCTCCATATTTATGCAACTAAAACAGCGTTCTACCCCTGATCCGGGCTCTCGTGGCAGTGTGTGGTGGTCCGAGGAACGGCCACTAGGGGGCAACCTCTACATGTAGTAATCGGAGCCTCGGACAGGTCAATAATTCATAAAAACATTGATTTTGACTCAATATTATGTTTTGAGCAATGAAAGTTTTAAAGAAAAAAAACAGTTTTGTTTTATTAGTTCAGTGGTTCTTAATCTTTTTTCAGGGATGTACCCCCTGTGAACATTTTTTTAATTCAAGTACCCCCTAATCAGAGCAAAGCATTTTTGGTTGAAAAAAAGAGATAAAGAAGTAAAATACAGCACTATGTCATCAGTTTCTGATTTATTAAATTGTATAACAGTGCAAAAATAATGCTCATTGGTAGTGGTCTTTTTTTAACTATTTGGGAAAAAAAGATATAAAAATAACTAAAAACTTGTTGAAAAACATACAAGTGATTCAATTATAAATAAAGATTTCTACACATAGAAGTAATCCTCAACTTTGGGGATTGTAATAGAGATCCATCTGGATTCATGAACTTAATTCTAAACATTTCTTCACAAAAAAAGAAATCTTTAAAATCAATATTTATGGAACACGTCCACAAAAAAATTTAGATTTCAACACTGAATATTGCATTGTTTAATTTATTTTTACAGTTTATGAAGTATTATTCAATAAGTATATACATTTTGAATTGCGGCTATTTTAAAAATATTTCTAAAAAATCTCACGTACCCCTTGGCATACCTTCAAGTACCCCCAGGGGTACGCGTACCCCCATTTAAGAACCACTGTATTAGTCAACACTGCAATTTTTTCTAAATTACACTTCACCTCTAAGCTTTTTTATTCCACTTTTGTTGTGTTTTTGTTTATTTCAATAGTATTTTTAGAATGTGCCATGGGCCTTTAAAACATTAGCTGTGGGCCGCTTGTAGCCTACGGTCCACACTTTTTACACGCCTGCTATAGATTAAAAACAAAATGTAGCTTATCGATAAAAAGCAGAGCCTGGCGACACATGCGTGACGATAAAAATTGCATCGCTGTGAAAATATTGGTGTCTACATGTGATCCCACAACATGCTTTGTCGATATAATGCAGTAATATGCTTCAAACTCCGCTTGGAAAAGCTGTGCATTACATATTGTGCTCATTTTAGCCTTTAATTCTGGTTTCCTCGTTTTTATCTATAAAGAAAAAATAATCAGCACCAGCACGTTATGGAGCACAACAGAAAATAATTGAGAAGCACTGGTGTACGGGAGGGCTTCACGGTGGCAGAGGGGTTAGTGCGTCTGCCTCACAATACGAAGTTCCTGCAGTCCTGGGTTCAAATCCAGGCTCGGGATCTTTCTGTGTGGAGTTTGCATGTTCTCCCTGTGAATGCGTGGGTTCCCTCCGGGTACTCCGGCTTCCTCCCACTTCCAAAGACATGCACCTGGGGATAGGTTGATTGGCAACACTAAATTGGCCCTAGTGTGTGAATGTGAGTGTGAATGTTGTCTGTCTATCTGTGTTGGCCCTGCGATGAGGTGGCGACTTGTCCAGGGTGTATCCCGCCTCCCGCCCGATTGTAGCTGAGATAGGCGCCAGCGCCCCCCGCAACCCCAAAAGGGAATAAGCGGTAGAAAATGGATGGTTTACGAGAACACATTCTGTTCATAACTTTTATGGACAGAATTTCTAGGCGCAGTCAAGGCGTTGAGGGGTTCCGGTTTGGTAACCGCAGGATTAGGTCTCTGCTTTTTGCAGATGATGTGGTCCTGATGGCTTCATCTGACCGGGATCTTCAGCTCTCGCTGGATCAGTTCGCAGTCGAGTGTGAATCAGCACCTCCAAGTCCGAGTCCATGGTTTTCGCCCGGAAAAGGGTGGAGTGCCATCTCCGGGTCGGGGAGGAGACCCTGCCCCAAGTGGAGGACTTCAAGTACCTAGGAGTCTTGTTCACGAGTGAGGGAAGAGTGGATCGTGAGATCGACAGGCGGATCGGTGCGGCGTCTTCAGTAATGCGGACGTTGTACCGATCCGTTGTGGTGAAAAAGGAGCTGAGCCGGAAGGCAAAGCTCTCAATTTACCGGTCGATCTACGTTCCCATCCTCACCTATGGTCATGAGCTTTGGGTCATGACCGAAAGGATAAGATCACGGGTACAAGCGGCCGAAATGAGTTTCCTCCGCCGTGTGGCGGGGCTCTCCCTTAGAGATAGGGTGAGAAGCTCTGCCATCCGGGAGGAACTCAAAGTAAAGCCGCTGCTCCTTCACATCGAGAGGAGCCAGATGAAGTGGTTCGGGCATCTGGTCAGGATGCCACCCGAACGCCTCCCTAGGGAGGTGTTTAGGGCACGTCCAACCGGTAGGAGGCCACGGGGAAGACCCAGGACACGTTGGGAAGACTATGTCTCCCGGCTGGCCTGGGAACGCCTCGGGATCCCCCGGGAAGAGCTAGACGAAGTGGCTGGGGAGAGGGAAGTCTGGGTTTCCCTGCTTAGGTTGTTGCCCCCGCGACCCGACCTCGGAGAAGCGGAAGATGATGGATGGACGGATGGATGTTTATATTCGTCAAACGGATCATAGAAGACGTTGTTTTTTTTCCAACTGTCAGTTACTTATGTCTCTTCAATGTGCAACATTATCCCATCTTTTAAACCTTACTTAAAGACAAAACTTTAACTTGCATACTTGGGAATTTTACTTTCATTTCCTCCAGAGGCAAACATGTGGGCGTGTGTGACACCTATAAATAGTAGTCACAACTGTTTTGGAAAGAATGTGTGAATAGAGTATGCTAATAATGTTTGATGTATCTAAGTTACGGTGATAGTGTGTGTTTCCAAGTTGAATGCCACTAGACCATGAATTGATTAACGTGGACCCCGACTTAAACAAGTTGAAAAACTTATTGGGGTGTTACCATTTAGTGGTCAATTGTACGGAATATGTACTGAACTGTGCAATCTACTAATAGAAGTATCAATCAATCAATCAATAGACATGTTATTCCGGCCTGATAGGAAAGGAGGGGTTTGGGAGGTCCTTGTCAATGCTTCCAGGCAGGCTACAGCCTGCGATTAGAACGCAATCAAGCACTTTGTGTCTTCTTTCTATCCATATAAAAACAAACACACCATTTTGAACACTGGGTCCAGGCTACTCAGTGCGAGGCCTGGAACATGCAGATGTATATATAAAGCCATATTTTAACGACCTTTTCTTGGTACGCCAGATTTTGTGTTACAGTACCGCGAATGCCTTAAGGTTGAGAATCGAGGAACTGGTTCCCACTGTGTCAATTCCTTGGAAATGCTTTCAAAACAATTCCCTTAAAAGGGGAACATTATCAGCAGACCTATGTAAGCGTCAGTATATACCTTGATGGTGCAGAAAAAAAGACCATATATTTTTTTAATCGATTTCCGAACTCTAAATGGGTGAATTTTGGCGAATTAAACGCCTTTCTGTTTATCGCGCTGGAGGCGATGATGTCAGAATGGGACGTCGCCGAGGTAATACACCCACCATTTTCATTTTCAACACATTACAAACACCGGGTCTCAGCTCTATTATTTTCGGGTTTTTTTACTATTTTTTGGAACCTTGGAGACATCATGCCTCGAGGGTGTGTTGTCGGAGGGTTGATTGGCAACACTAAATTGGCCCTAGTGTGTGAATGTGAGTGTGAATGTTGTCTGTCTATCTGTGTTGGCCCTGCGACGAGGTGGCGACTTGTCCAGGGTGTACCCTGCCTTCCGCCCGATTGTAGCTGAGATAGGCGCCAGCGCCCCCCGCAACCCCGAAAGGGAATAAGCGGTAGAAAATGGATGGATGGATGGGTAACTACAAGCTCCATTCACAAACAGAGTCCCACTGCTTTTATGAGCGGTCAAGCGAGTCAAAAGCCGAATTTTTTATTTATTTTTTATTTGTGGCGACCGTAATTCTTTCGTGGCGAGCCGCCGCAAATAAATGAATGTGTGGGAAACCCTGACTTGAATGTTACTTAATGTTCAATACATTTGAAAATGTTAAGCTTGGCATTAGCGTTCTGTTGTGGCGATGGGGGCAGGTGGGGCTTGAAAACTCCCCCTTGTCCAAAGTGGGGGATGAAAAAAAAAGTTTGAGAACCACTGTGTTACGTTAACATACCAGGCACCTTCTCAGTTGGTTATTTATGCCTCATATAACGTACACTTATTCAGCCTGTTGTTCACTATTCTTTATTTATTTTAAATTGCCTTTCAAATGTCTGTTCTTGGTGTTGGGTTTTATCAAATACATTTCCCCCCAAAAATGCGACTTATACTCCAGTGCGACTTTTATATGTTTTTTTCCTTCTTTATTATGCATTTTCGGCAGGTGCGACTTATACTCTGAAAAATACAGTATATAGTTTATGATTTGCGCACTTTTGACAAGTGATGCATCGAAAATTTGGCCACCAAAAAAAGACGTAGTTTGATCGCCGAAACAGCGCTGCCGAAACCGGATGTTGTGATGACGTAAGCAGAGGCAGCATGTCAGCGCTGTGGATGTACTTGAATGCATCCGAGATATACCCGCGAATAGCGATCTTCAACATTTTAAGTGACACCGGCAGCTTTGAAGGAGAGGAAGGCTCGCAGCAGCGCAAAGCAAATGTGACGTCAGGCTCTCTGTTGCTTGCTTTTAGTTAGGGGACATGGAATAGAGGTGGGTAGAGTAGCCAGAAATTGTACTCAAGTAAGAGTACTGTTACTTTAGAGATTTATTACTCAAGTAAAAGTAAGGAGTAGTCACCCAAATATTTACTTGAGTAAAAGTAAAAAGTATGTTTTGAAAAAACTACTCAAGTACTGATTAACTGATGAGTAACCTGATTACGGCAACAAATAATGCACAAAAACATAAAAATAGCAATGAGCAAATTCAGAGCCAGGAATATCTCTTAAGCAACTAAAACAATAATATATATTAAATAATTGTACATTAAAATAAAAAAATTAAAAAATGGCACATTGAGCTACAATAACTTAACAGCACCATAGCCTCAGTAGGCATTCATTGATTTGATTGATTGATTGATTGAGTGATTGAAACTTGTATTAGTAGATTGCAAAGTACAGTACATATTCCGTACAATTGACCACTAAATGGTAACACCCCAATAAGTTTTTCAACGTTTATCAATTACTTAATAAATGACCAAGTCGAGGTGATCTACCTCATATATACATATACATACACACACATATCATTTATACACACACATATCATATATACACACACATATCATATATATGTATATATATACATACATTTATATAAACAGTATATAATTTATATTTATTTATTTTGCCGTTTTTGTTGACATGTCAAAGATGTTTTAATGAATATACATGCATGTTTAACACATATAGATTCCTATCTTTCATGAAGACAAGAATATAAGTTGGTGTATTACCTGATTCTGATGACTTGCATTGATTGGAATCAGACAGTATAGTGCTGATAATGTCCATGTTTTCAAATGGAGGAAAAAAAAAGTTCCTCCTTTCTGTCTAATACCACATGAAAGTCGTTGGTTTTTGGCATCTTATTTGTCCAACTTCCATATTCGTTTTTATACACTTTACAAGAAATACATTGGCGGCAAACTCCGTAGCTTGCTAGCTTGTTTGCGCTGGCTTTGGGGGACTCTTATTTTGTTAGCTCAGGCGCGATGGAGCGGCGCTTTAATTGTGAAGACGGGAACTGTGCGATCAGTCTTTAGGCTTTTGGCAGGAAGTACGGTTGAAATAAAAAGTGTCTTTTTTGCTTTACACTTTTGATTGATCGATTGAAACTTGTATTAGTAGATTGCACAGTACAGTACATATTCTGCACAATTGACCACTAAATAGTAACACCCCAGTATGTTTTTCAACTTGTTTAAGTCGGGTCATGTGACCGCCTGGCTCTGTTTGATTGGTCCAACCTTACCAGTGACTGCATGTGATTGGTGAAACGCAGGCATGCGTAGATCCTACTTTGAAAAACCAAAACAAACATTAACAGATCGATTAAAAAAAAAGTAGCGAGCTGAATGTAGATAAATGGAGCGGAGTAAAAGTAGCGTTTCTTCTCTATAAATATACTCAAGTAAAAGTATGTTGCATAAAAACTACTCGTAGAAGTACAATTTATCCCAAAAGTTATTCAAGTAAATGTAACGGAGTAAATGTAGCGCGTTACTACCCACCTTTGACGTGGAACGACAGAAATAAAGAGTCTCTAAACACGAATAACACCGGAAACTAATGCTGGTTTTGATTGACAAAGGAAGAAGAAATCATTGTACGATAAGAAGCAACAGTTAAAAAATGCAAAACGATATTACAGCATGTCATAATTACGACAATCAGCTGGATTAAAAAAACCCAAAGGCAGTATAATTAGTCCAGAATCTTCCCGGTGCATCTGGATCGACCTAATTAGTAACCAATACTAAAAAAATACCACTACTCTGTATACATCTCTACCCGTAAGGAACTGAATCGTTTAGCAGAATCAAAAGGGGAATCAGAACCACAAACATCTTGTCAATTCCCAACCCTATAAAGCCTTGCTGTAATTGGATTACAACAAAGTCCTCAGACAGCTTTAAAGAAGTGTTAATGACTAGCTTAAGGGGGGGCACACACACCTCTGACTCACAGAGCACCTTGATGCTGTCCTGACTGATGAGTTCCAGCAGCTGGCAGTGAGACAAACTAAAGAACTCGTCCTCTTTGGTCACCTGGGGCAAACCAGCAAACAACAACACACATTTGATGTTATTTCCTCGAAAGGCGTGCAGTAAATCCAGTCGAAAGCATCTCTTAAGACTGAGTGCATGTGTCACCTCACTGAAGTGCGTGTTGATGTATTCCCGGCCTTTCATGTAGAGCTCGGTGCAGCCGATCTCCTCTGCGAAGAGAGTGATGCCTATGACGTTGGACGACTCCAGGTGCTTGGTGAGGAAGTCGCAGCATGCCTTGGCCACGTCTTCCATCTGGAACCTGGCAGAGAAGGGAAAGAAACGTTATTTAAAAGACGTCTATGAATGTTGGGTTGTGTGGGCGTTTACCTCATGGCACCCAAAAGAACATGCAGCACACATTTCTCCCCCACGACGATGTGGGACGTGTAGGCGAAGTCGATCAGCCTCCCCACCACCTGGGGGCAGACGTCGCGCAGGGTGACCTCCGAGGCCTGACACTCTTTGAAACTGCTGGAAAACATGGCTCTGAAGTAGGGGCTGCACGAGGCCAGGACCACCTTGTGCACCTGAAACAACCGCCAAAGATAGATAAGCATTCACGTTGTACATCGGAATATTTATTACAATTTCATATCCATGGCTACAGTGGGGCAAAAAAGTATTTAGTCAACCACCGATTGTGCAAGTTCTCCCACTTAAAATGATGACAGAGGTCTGTAATTTTCATCATAGGTACACTTCAACTGTGAGAGACAGAATGTGAAAAAAAAATCCAGGAATTCACATTGTAGGAATTTTAAAGAATTTATTTGTAAATTATGGTGGAAAATAAGTATTTGGTCAACCATTCTCACTGATGGAAGGAGGTTTTGGCTCAAAATCCCACTATACATGGCCCCATTCATTCTTTCCTTAACACGGATCAATCGTCCTGTCCCCTTAGCAGAACAACAGCCCCAAAGCATGGTGTTTCCACCCCCATGCTTCACAGTAGGTATGGTGTTCTTGGGATGCAACTCAGTATTCGTCTTCCTCCAAACACGACGAGTTAAGTTTATAGCAAAATGGATACATGGATGATACAGCAGAGGATTGGGAGAATGTCATGTGGTCAGATGAAACCAAAATAAAACTTTTTGGTATTAAAAACTGCACCCACCATATTTTAAATAAATGATAAATGGGTTGTACTTGTATAGTGCTTTTCTACCTTCAAGGTACTCAAAGCGCTTTGACACTACTTCCACATTCACCCATTCACACACACATTCACACACTGATGGAGGGAGCTGCCATGCAAAGCGCCAACCAGCACCCATCAGGAGCAAGGGTGAAGTGTCTTGCTCAGGACACAACGGACGTGACGAGGTTGGTACTAGGTGGGATTTGAACCACGGACCCTCGGGTTACGCACTGCCACTCTTCCACTGCGCCACGCCGTCCCATTTTAGAAGAAAAAATATTTGTACGGTACATATACTGTATTAACCGCACCGAACTATTAACCTACTACTCAGTGGCCTGGTGGTTGGAGTGTTCGCCCTGAGATCAGTAGGTTGTGAGTTCAAACCCCGGCCGAGTCATACCAAAGATTATAAAAATGGGACCCGTTACCGGCTTCACGGTGGCAGAGGGGTTAGTGCGTCTGCCTCACAATACGAAGGTCCTGCAGTCCTGGGTTCAAATCCAGGCTCGGGATCTTTCTGTGTGGAGTTTGCATGTTCTCCCCGTGAATGCGTGGGTTCCCTCCGGGTACTCCGGCTTCCTCCCACCTCCAAAAACATGCACCTGGGGATAGGTTGATTGGCAACACTAAATTGGCCCTAGTGTGTGAATGTGAGTGTGAATGTTGTCTGTCTATCTGTGTTGGCCCTGCGATGAGGTGGCGACTTGTCCAGGGTGTACCCGGCCTTCCGCCCGATTGTAGCTGAGATAGGCGCCAGCGCCCCCCGCGACCCCGAAAGGGAATAAGCGGTAGAAAATGGATGGATGGATGGATGGACCCGTTACCTCCTTGCTTGGCAGTCAGTGTCAAGGGTTGGAATTGGGGGTTAAATCACCAAAAATGATTCCCGGGCGCGGCTCCGCTGCTGCCCACTGCTCCCCTCATCTCCCAGGGGGTGATCAAGGGAATGGGTCGAATGCAGAAGACAAATTTCACCACACCTAGAGTATGTATGACTATCATTGGTACTTTACTTTAGCCGCATATATATACACACACCGGTAAAAAAGATTTTGTAAAATTTTATTTACATACTTTGATTATTTCCAGGTACCAAACTCAAAGCCTGACACGTAATCAATATCAATATAAAATGCGTTCAATAAATCGGTCAGATTTTTTTTTTTCTTGGAAAAACTGGAAGCAAGGTTGGTTGCATGAACAAAGACACTCGCTCTCTGGTAACCGAGCAACACAGGTTGTGATCACTGATGAGTGGGAGTGACACGCTAACAGCCAATCCCGGTAACATTATGAACATTTAAATTTGGTTGTGCCATCTTGTTATCTTGTGGTGGATTCTTTGCATGGAGTGAGAAGAGAAAGTAAAAATTATTGTTGCACAGGGATGAAACAGAAAAAGTCACCTTGACAGTATGGCAGTTTTTTGGACTTTTTCCAAATGGACCGTAGTTAGACCAAAGTGGTCTGTAATCTATGCAGAGCACTCCTCCCCACCAACGAGGGGATTAATACTGAAATGTTGATAGTGCTGATACCAAATACTAAAGTAAAGTAACTAAATCATTGTGATCTTGTCTAAATGAAAATTGATTGGTGGGACTATATATATATATATATATTAGGGATGCACGGCTTAATCGGTAACCGAATATATTCGGCCGAATATGGCAAAAAAAGCCACATTCGGCCCTCGCTGGATTGAGTTAAAAACAAGGCCGAATAGTGGCGTGTGACGCAATTTTTTGACGCGGTGACGCAATCAACCAACGTGCAGTGACACGCTGACATTGGGATATGTTGTGTACCTGTATAAGTGTATGAGGTTACAAGCACACACTTATTGAGATTTAGTGGGGCCTCTGTTTACATTATTAGCCTGTTGTGTAGGCTACCTGTATAAGTGTATGAGGTTACAAGCACACACTTATTGAGATTTACTTAAGCCTTCTGTTTACATTATTAGCATATCTACTGTGGCTAAGCAGACTTTTGCCAAAAGGACAATAATTCATTTGTTGTGGGTTTATCCACTTTAATGCACTTTTTTTTTTTTTTTTGGGAATGCATGTTTTGTTTGAAGGCCTAATATAAATGAAAAACTTTGTGCTTTTTTTGAAAAGCAAAGGCTACTGGAATATTAAAAAAATGTCAATATTCAATAAAAAAATACTTTATTTGAAAAACATGTCTAAATATTTATTCTAGGTTATTAGTGCAATATAAAAAAATTGTGAAAAACTGCATTCATTATTCGGTCTTCGGCCAAGCGTTTAAATCTTATTCGGCTTCGGCCACAAATTTTCATTTCGGTGCATCCTTAATATATATATATATATATATATATATATTTATATATATATATATATATATATACACACACACACAAATACATATATACATACATACATACACACACACACACACACACACATATGAATAACACTACACTACACTGATCTCTCACAGGCAAAACAAAAACCTAAATTTTTTTCATGTAAAGGTTCTTAAATAATTCATAATCCAGGGGTCATTCAATTATACATATAAATTGAAATAAGACAGCCAAAAGCTAAATTTAGTTTTTTAGTAAAGAACATTGCTGGCAAATAAAACTTAGTCACTCAATATTCTAAAACATCAAGTGTATGTTTTTCTTTTACTCTAGGATATTTGGAGACACTACCTACAGAGTTGAATATGAATAATTTAAGGAATTTACTGCAGAATAACTGCATCATTTGTTTTGCCTTGGGATTTTATAATGTTTGAATGTGATTCCCCATTTGAAATACACTACTTTTTTTTCCATGGTTGTTTTCTTTCTCTCTTGATAGCTGGGGGGACTATAATCAGAGGAAGGTTACATCTTAAATACAAATGTTTACATTTGATACATTTTTCTCCTGATCCTTATTTCCGATAGTTCATAAAAAATATTAATAATTATTTGTGTAGATCGATAGAAAACACTGATTCAGTTTTCACCAATATTACCTAGCCCTATTCATATATATTTACTGTTACACTATTCTCTATTCTCACTATTTTCTATTCTCAGTTCCATTTCGAAAGTAATGGAGAAAATAGTTTATGAACAGGTTGATAGATACCTTGCTACTAATAAACTAATGTACAAATTCCAATCCGGCTTCAGAACTAACCACTCCACTGACACATGCCTTCTATATCTGACCGACCACATCAAACATGAGGTGGACGCGGGAAAATACTGCGGCATGGTCATGCTGGACATTCAGAAGGCCTTTGACACCGCTAACCACGCTATACTGTTGGATAAGCTCCGAGCAATCGGATTCGACGAAACCTCATCAAGCTGGATGCAATCTTACTTAGAGGGGAGGAAACAGGTGGTAGAGGTGAACGGCACCATGTCTCCTCCCCTCTCAGTAAGCTGTGGAGTCCCCCAAGGCAGTATACTAGGACCTTTACTGTTCCTAATATACGTAAATGACATGCCATCAGCATGCCACTGTGAATTGTTCCTGTTTGCGGATGACTCGGCCCTGCTGGTATCCGGCAAGGACAAGTCACAGGTGGAACAAATCCTCAGTGCTGAACTCCTTAATATTTGCACCTGGCTCGCTGACAACAAGCTATCCATACACTTAGGTAAAACGGAATCCATCCTATTTGGGTCCCATATCAAACTTAATAAAGTCAGTGACTTCACTATAAAAGTGGGTGACATTGTTATCACCAGGAAGGATGAGATCACCTACCTAGGTTCCATTCTAGAGGCTAATCTTTCCTGTGATAAAATAGCAACCAAGGTAATCAAAAAGGTCAACCAAAGAACGAAATTCCTCTACAGAATCTCCTCTATGGTCAACAAAAGCACCTTGAGGATTCTAGCGGGAACTCTCATTCAACCCTTCTTCGATTACGCTTGCACCTCCTGGTACCCCAGGACCTCCAAAACCTCAAATCTAGACTCCAAGCATCCTAGAATAAGCTAGTCCGGTTACTTTTAGACCTCCACCCCAGATCACACCTCAATCCAACCCACTTCTCCAAAGTGGGCTGGCTCAGGGTGGAGGACAGAGTAAAACAACTTGCACTGAGCCTAGTCTATAAAATCCGCTACACCTCCTTGATACCAAAGTACATGTCAAATTACTTCCTTAACGTAAATGACCGCCATAACCACAACACCAGGGGGAGCTCCACAAACCACGTTAAACCCCGATTCCGATCTAACAAAGGTCTTAACTCATTCTCTTCCTATGCCACATCAATGTGGAATGCACTCCCAACAGGTGTAAAAGTAAGTGCATCTCTATATTCCTTCAAAACCGCACTAAAACAACACCTCCAGGCAACTTCAACACTTTAATAATACCCTCCTCCATTCACATCCCATCTCCCCGGATTATAAACAACTCAAATGTACTTCTAATGTATATACTTGTTCTTATGCTATCTGAACTCACTATGTTCTCTGCTGGCTGTACATATCCTACTAAGTAAGACCTACGCTGTTTCAATGTCCACATTTCTCTGTTGATGCAATTGTTGATGACTGAAGTACTGATATCAACCAAAGCTCCTCATTCCACCCCCCGGATTGTATATAATGTAAATAATTCAATGTACATACTATGATGATTAACTTGTGTGATGACTGTATTATTTTGATAGTATATATTTGTACCATGAATTGATTAACATGGACCCAGACTTAAACAAGTTGAAAAACCTATTCGGGTGTTACCATTTAGTGGTCAATTGTACGGAATATGTACTGAACTGTGCAATCTACTAATAAAAGTATCAATCAATCAATCAAACACGTGGCCCTCTGGAAGCAGCTATCAATGCAATGTGTTCCTGTATGAACGCTAGTTTGACAGCCCTGTTCTACTAAATATACTTATGAGGAGATGCATTGTATCCAAGAGGAAATTGAGGGCCACTAAAAAAAAGTGGAGAGTTCGAAGTCCAGTTCTAAGTTTGCGCTAACGTTAGCGAGGAGTGTTTATTTTTGTCATTTTTGTCCGAATTGCCTAAAATCTTGCTATGTCACCCTTTAAAAAAAAAAAAAAAGTTTTATTTATGTATGACCCAAATGAAGTCCTATGTATTTAGTGTATCTGTGTGAGAGACTAATCTATGGAATGTATTGAGGGCAAACTAATGTACTAACGTGAGCCAGTTTAAGAAACAATACAAGCAGATGATGTTTACACAGTATACTCATTGTATGTGTGGGCGTAGAATATGAGTCATTTCCTCTTTACTTAAATTTGTTCCTTCTGAATTATCCCTCACCACTTCTTAGCTCTAGCAATCATTTATTTTTTTAAATGTATTTTTATTATTGCTGCTTACGGCACAGGGGGTGAGACCAGACGAACCCTGTTTCTTCCCACGCCTTTTGAACGGTTGATCACTTTAGAAAAATGTGTGCTTGTGAATTTTTGACAAGTTCCCAATAAATTTAAACTTAATTGAAAAAAAAAAAAGAATGGAATCATTTGAGGTTCACATTCATAATATTGTAATGATATTGGTATGAAACATGTTAGAAATACAATCCACCCCTAAAGGTGGTGCTAAGAATAAATATGTATATTGGGCTATACAATTCTCCTTTGCTCAAATGTTAAAACTCAGATGAAATGCTCCAATCCAATTACCAGTAAGCATGTACAAGTCAAGCTAAATCATAACGTTTAGTGCAGGTGGCAAAACAGGGGTATATTCAAATACAGTACTATTTAGTAGGGATATTCGAATCAGGGTTTTATGCTGCTGATTCCGATACAGAGATCATCCATGCGTAAGATCGTCCAATACCAATACAAATAACATGTATTGCCAGTACACTTTTTAATGTATTTATGGTATATACTACACGGTTTAGCTCCATCCTATCTTGACGATTGTATTGTACAATATGTCCCGGCAAGAAATCTGCCTTCAAAAGACTCCGGCTTATTAGTGATTCCTAGAGCCCAAAAAATGTCTGCGGGCTATAGAGCGTTTTCCGTTCGGGCTCCAGTACTCTGGAATGCCCTCCCGGTAACAGTTCGAGATGCTACCTCAGTAGAAGCATTTAAGTCTCACCTTAAAACTCATCTGTATACTCTAGCCTTTAAATAGACCTCCTTTTTAGACCAGTTGATCTGCCGCTTCTTTTCTTTTTTCTCCTATGTCCCCCCCTCCCGTGTGGAGGGGGTCCGGTCCGATGACCATGGATGAAGTACTGGCTGTCCAGAGTCGAGACCCAGGATGGACCGCTCGTCGGGACCCAGGATGGACCGTTCGCCTGTGTATCAGTTGGGGACATCTCTACGCTGCTGATCCGCCTCCGCTTGGGATGGTTTCCTGTGGACGGGACTCTCGCTGCTGTCTTGGATCCGCTTTGAACAGAATTCTCACGGCTGTGTTGGAGCCACTATGGATTGAACTTTCACAGTATCATGTTAGACCCGCTCGACATCCATTGCTTTCGGTCCCCTAGAGGGGGGGGGGGGGGGGTTGCCCACATCTGAGGTCCTCTCCAAGGTTTCTCATAGTCAGCATTGTCACTGGCGTCCCACTGGCTGTGAATTCTCCCTGCCCACTGGGTGTGAGTTTTCCTTGCCCTTTTGTGGGTTCTTCCGAGGATGTTGTAGTCGTAATGATTTGTGCAGTCCTTTGAGACATGTGTGATTTGGGGCTATATAAATAAACATTGATTGATTGATTGATTGATTGATGGTAAGTGCTACTGACAGTCTAACAATATCAAAACGATATTCAAATTAGTTCCTTATTATCTTGTATTACATACAGTAGTTCGATCAAAACAAGGTAATTAGTACACAATAACAAAACAAAAGTAAAAATACTATCTGCTACTTTTTTAAATACTTTGTGTTTTGCCCTCAAAGTGCTCCTGTGTCCAAGGAATTATTCCCAGAGTTTGTAAACATTAACAAAAAGAAAAAACTTTTTTTTTTAACTTAAATTATCGATCTGATCACTGTTTTGATTGATTGATTGATACTTTTATTAGTAGATTGCACAGTACAGTACATATTCCGTACAATTGACCACTAAATGGTAACACCCGAATAAGTTTTTCAACTTGTTTAAGTCAGGGTCCACGTTAATCAATTCATGGTATGTGGTATGAACAATATACTATAGAGCAGTGGTTCTCAACCTTTTTTTTAGTGATGTACCCCCTGTGAAATTTTTTTTAATTAAAGTACCCCGTAATCAGAGCAAAGCATGTTTGGTTAAAAAAAAGAGATGAAGTAAAATACAGCACTATGTCATCAGTTTCTGATTCATTAAATTGTATAACTGTGCAAAATATTGCTCATTTGTAGTGGTCTTTCTTGATCTATTTGGAAAAAACAGATATAAAAATAACTAAAAACTTATTGAAAAATAAACAAGTGATTCAATTCTAAATAAAGATTTCTACACATAGAAGTAATCATTAACTTAAAGTGCCCTCTTTGGGGATTGTAATAGATCCATCTGGATTCATCAACTTCATTCTAAACATTTTTTCACAAAAAAAGAAATCTTTAACATCAATATTTATGGAACATGTCCACAAAAATCTAGCTGTCAACACTGAATATTGTATTTTTTTTTATTTATTTTTTTTACAGTTTATGAACTTACATTCATATTTTGTTTAAGTATTATTCAATAAATATATTTATGAAGAGTTTTTGAATTGTTGCTATTTTTAGAATATATTTAAAATATCTCACGTACCCCTTGGCATACCTTCAAGTACCCCCAGGGGTACGCGTACCCCCATTTGAGAACCACTGCTATAGAGGGCGGTCCAAAACATATCTGTTTCATAGCCGTATAGGCCGCAGCAGTACTCTGTTGAAATACACTTGTGGCAGTAATGACAATATTAAACAAATAGAAGAAATCTGGAACTACAGTCATAGAGAAGTTTGTTAAGTACAAAAATTTTAACTAATGTAATATTTTTTTGCCAGTTTAGCTAAAAATCATCCATCCATCCATTTTCTACCGCTTATTCCCTTTCGGGGTCGCGGGGGGCGCTGGCGCCTATCCCAGCTACAATCAGGCGGAAGGCGGGGTACACCCTGGACAAGTTGCCACCTCGTCGCAGGGCCAACACAGATAGACAGACAACAATTTTAAATGTATTATTTATTGTAAATAAATTCATAATATGTTGTCTGTCTATTTGTGTTGGCCCTGCGATGAGGTAGCCACTTGTCCAGGGTGTACGCCACCTTCCGCCCAAATGTAGCTGGGATAGCCTCCAGCACACACCGTGACACAGAGAGAGACAAAAAAAATTGATGAATGGATTATTTATTTTTTTCTATTTGAAATGTGTTTTTAGTCAGTTATTCATGAATCCCTTCTCATAAAGTTAAAGTTAAAGTCCAAAACTAAGTGTGGTGAAATTATCCTCTGCATTTGACCCATCCCAATGTTCACCCCCTGTGAGGTGAGGGGAGCAGTGAGCAGCAGCGGGGTGGCCGCGCTCGGGAATCATTTTGGTGATTTAACCCCCAATTTCAACCCTTGATGCTGAGTGCCAAGCAGAGAGGCAATAGGACCCATTTTTATAGTCTTTCGTATGACTCGGCCGGGGTTTGAACTCACGACCTTCCAGTCTCAGGGCGGACACTCTAACCACAAGACCATTAAGCAGGTTATGCAGTATATTTGGTTTTTACTTACTTTTCAAATCAGCCTGATGTTTGTGTGTTAAATAGACAATCATTTATTTGTGCTTGGTTTATCTAAGGCAGGGGTGTCAAACTCAAATACAGAGTGGGCCAAAATTTTAAACGGAACAAAGCCGCGGGCCAAGGTTGAACAAATTAACCTTTTAATAGGGACCCAAACAAGTTTTGCATTAAATATTGAACAAGCAAGGCTTGTATAACTTTAGTGACATGCAAAATCCAGTTTCAAATAATAATAATAATAATTAAAAAAATATCAATGGCATACATATAAAAAAAAATGTAAATAAAAATGTTATGCCTTTTTTTCTATTTGCAATCTTCTGAGATAAATATCAAATTTTTTCCACAGGCTAATAATACATTTGAAAATAAAATAACAATAATGAATGAACCAAACATTCAAGCCTTGAAGTAGCAAGAGAAAATGCATGAATAAAACGTTAATTATTGGTCAGTTTGCTGGAAGTTTCCCGGAAGATTTAGTGCTGTAAGGGGTTCTGGGTATTTATTCCGTTGTGTTACGGTGCGGATGTTCACCCAAAATGTGTTTCTCATTGTTGTTTGGTGTGGGTTCACAGTGTGGCGCATATTTGTAACAGTGCTAAAGTTGTTTATACGGCCACCCTCAGTGTGACCTGTATGGCTGTTGACCAAGTAGGCCTTGCATTCACTTGTGCGTGTGTGTGTGTGTGTAAAAGCCACAAATATTATGTGACACGCTGTTAGTATGGAGGAAAAGCGGACGTGACGCTAAAGGCAGTGCCTTAAATCCACGCCCTCAATATAGTTGTCCAGGTGGAAATCGGTAGAAATTCGGGAGAATGGTTGCCCCGGGAGATTTTTCGGAGGGGCACTGAACTTCGGGAGTCTACCGGGAAAATTAGGAGGGTTGGCAAGTATGAGTATTAGTGGTGAATGCCGTGTTTCAGCGGCACCAACGCTCTATAACACCGGCGGGCCAGCTCTAATGCTAAATTGATATTGCCTCAAGGGCCAAATTAAATTACACGGCGGGCCAGAGTTTGACACCCATGATCTAAGGTATAAGGATGCCTGCTCCTGGCTTTCTAACATGTTTAACCTCGTCATTCAAAGATAATGTTACTTGATAACAATACTAAATGACACTTAAAATACTAAGAAATTCACTATATTCGTCGTAATGGGAGGTGATTATTATTATTTTAGGGGAGCAGCGCCACACAGTGGATGTACACACATAATTCAGCTGCTAGCCGCTTGTCAACCAGAGAGGATCGGCATTAAAAGGCATTATTCGGCAATAGCCAATAACATACTTTTTTTAAAATAAAAATTGGTCACCCATGCGACGTCCAAAACCAATTAGTAATATTTGGTGTAAATATTTTGCGACCCATCAGGCTACATAATTATCTACTGCTGAATATTGAAATTCCATGTTGTTTTCCCTGCTTTTGGTAGTGTAGTGTGGTCACCTTAAAGTCCATGCTCTTCTCCTTGTGCGTGACGTGCAGCACCAGGTCACACAGTACCTCCTGACGTCGGAACTCGTCCATGTGCTGCAGGGACTTGGACGCGTGGCTTTCCACCGTGTAGTCCAGGTACCCTGACCCGTGCATGGAGGGGACGGCAATAGCCGAGAAGTCCGAGTTGCGCGCTGGTGTTTTCTTTCTCAACGAGCAATGCATTGTGGGACAGACGACTGGTCCAGATTGTGGTCACGTTGTGAATTATCCCATAAGTCTTATGATTTTTTTTTAATTCATTGATGGGAATGTCCAAATATTCTGCATTGTCCCCATCGTAGTGCGCACACATTAACTCTCCATTGATGGCGGTGGAAGAATCCTCTCACAGACTTAAGTTAGGGTCATGTGTCTGTGTGTGGAAGCAGGATGGCTGTTAAATCGGCTGACGTCCTCTGGCAGACATACCGGATCCAACATGGCCAACTGATCCCAAAGTCACAACGGCGTCAGCAAACTTTCCACAACATGATACGGTGTTCCGTTAAGTAGACAAAGCAAGAAGCTGTCTTCCAGCTTGGAATCTTCTCATATGATGTTTCTCCTGCAGAGACAGAGAATCAATGTATATGTAATAGTTTAAACACAAGTACATTTTCATGCGTGTGTGCAGGCGTAACACTATCAAGTTTACTGTGGGTTTCACTTCCTTTTATAAGAGATGAGACTCTGTGGTTTACGAGGCACTTTTTTTTGCTTCAGAATTTGTCCGTCTTGCTTAGTCGTTTCATTCAAAAAGTGAAAGCGTATTTCCTTATAATTCAGTGGTTCTCAACCTTTTTTCAGTGATGTACCCCCTCCGAACATTTTTTTGATTCAAGCACCCTAATCAGAACAAAGCATTTTTGGTTGAAAAAAAGAGATAAAGAAGTAAAATACAGCACTTTGTCATCCGTTTCTGATTTATTTAAATGTATAACAGTGCAAAATATTGCTCATTTGTAGTGGTCTTTCTTGAACTATTTGAAAAAAGATATAAAATAACTATAAACTTGTTGAAAAATAAACAAGTGTGTTTGGAGAGGCGGAGCCGACAGCTGGCCAGGGCAAACAGTGGTCCTGCCCAAGATGGCGGCCCGGAGGCGGAGCATGCAGTAGAGCGGAGAGGCGGGGCACGGCTGGAGCGACACTACAGCCATCAGAGTCAGGTGCGTACACAACACACCTTTGCTCAATCCCTGCTGCAGCAAAAAAAAGGGAGAGGGAGGAGCAATCGTGGCAGAAGTAGGAGAAGGAACAACCGGCAACAACGACCACGAGAGCGACGAGATCGACCCTGAGCGAGATGAGCCCCCGCAGCAGATGCATCCACCGGCCACCGAAAGGTGCGCCGCGACGAGCAGAAAGAGCCGGCGAGTTAGAAATTGGCGCGACCGACTGTCAAGACAATATGTTTATTGAAATAATAAACCCGAGCTATGCCGCCCCGGCATAGCTTGGGTTTAGTGGTAGAGTGGCCGTGCTAGCAACTTGAGGGTTGCAGGTTCGATTCCCGCTTGTCCCATCCTAGTTACTGCCGTTGTGTCCTTGGGCAAGACACTTTACCCACCTGCTCCAAGTGCCACCCACACTGGTTTAAATGTAACTTAGATATTGGGTGTCTCTATGTAAAGCGCTTTGAGTCACTTGAGAAAAGCGCTATATAAATATAATTCACTTCACTTCAAACCTGCTACGATGCGTCCTGTATCGATCGGCACTGCAACCCACACGAGGACGGCTGGAGACCCGTCACAAAGTGATTCAATTATAAATAAAGATTTCAACACATAGAAGTAATCGTCAACTTAAAGTGCCCTCTTTGGGGATTGTAATAGAGATCCATCTGGATTCATGAACTTAATTCGAAACATTTCTTTACAAAAAAAGAAATCTTTAACATCAATATTTATGGAACATGTCCACAAAAAATCTAGCTGTCAACACTGAATATTGCATTGTTGCATTTCTTTTCACAGTTTATGAACTTACATTCATATTTTGTTGAAGTTTTATTCAATAAATATTAGGGATGCACCGAAATGAAAATTTGTGGCCGAAGCCGAATAAAATTTAAACGCTTGGCCGAAGGCCGAATACCGAATAATGAATGCAGTTTTTCACAATTTTTTTTTATATTGCATAAATAGCCTAGAAGAAATATTTAGACATGTTTTTCAAATAAAGTATTTTTTTATTGAATATTGACATTTTTTTAATATTCCAGTAGCCTCTGCTTTTCAAAAAAAGCACATATTTTTCCATTTATATTAGGCCTTCAAACAAAACATGCATTCCAAAAAAAAAAATAAAGTGCATTAAAGTGGATAAACCCACAACAAATGAATTATTGTCCTTTTGGCAAAAGTCTGCTTAGCCACAGTGGATAGGTTAATAATGTAAACAGAAGGCTCAAGTAAATCTCAATTAAGTCTGTGCTTGTAACCTCTTACACTTATACAGGTAGCCTACACAACAGGCTAATAATGTAAACAGAGGCCCCACTAAATCTAAATAAGTGTGTGCTTGTAACCTCATACACTTATACAGGTAGCCTACACAACAGGCTAATAATGTAAACAGAGGCCCCACTAAATCTAAATAAGTGTGTGCTTGTAACCTCATACACTTATACAGGTACACAACATATCCCAACGTCAGCGCGTCACTGCACGTTGGTTGATTGCGTCAACGCGTCAAAAAATTGCGTCACACGCCACTATTCGGCCTTGTTTTTAACTCAATCCACCGAAGGCCGTATGTGGCTTTTTTTTGCCATATTCGGCCGAATATATTCGGTTACCGATTAATCGGTGCATCCCTAATAAATATGTTTATAAAGGATTTTTGAATTATTGCTATTTTTAGTATATTTAAAAAAAAATCTCATGTACCCCTTGGCATACCTTCAAGTACCCCCAGTGGTACGCGTACCCCCATTTGAGAACCACTGCCTTATATAAGGCCCACAATGTCAAAGGCAGAGCGTATCGGGCTTTTTTATTACACAAGGGTGGCGCTTTAAAAGATGTTAGGGGCGGCATAGCTCGGTTGGTAGAGCGGCCGTGCCAGCAACTTGAGGGTTGCAGGTTCGATTCCCGCTTCCGCCATCCTAGTCACTGCCGTTGTGTCCTTGGGCAAGACACTTTACCCACCTGCTCCCAGTATCACCCACACTGGTTTAAATGTAACTTAGATATTGGGTTTCACTATGTAAAGCGCTTTGAGTCACTAGAGAAAAGCGCTATATAAATATAATTCACTTCACTTCATCTATAGGGCTAATTTCGCAATGCACCGTGGGGGCTGGGTAGCCATTTTTTTTGTTTACATGGCTGCACCATTGGTTTTGTGAAAGAGAGCAACAAACCGGATTAAAATGCATCACGGGACTGTACCGAAACAAACTGGACCCTGTTCAAAAGGCTCACCACCTTGCAAAAGAAATACATTTGGTGGAATTGATCCATATGACGAGCACGTCCAATAGACATGATTTAAGCAAGCTGCTGAACGTGTCATGTATCTCCATTGTCAACGGACGGGTGTATTACCTCGGCAACGTCATGTTCTGACGTCATCGCTAAAAGACCGATAAACAGAAAGGCGTTTAATATGTCAAAATTCACCCATTTAGAGTTCGGAAATTGGTTAAAAAAATACATGGTCTTTTTTCTGCAACATCAAGGTATATATTGACGCTTGTATAGGTTAGGTGATAATGTTCCCCTTTAACAATGCCTGCATACATTTATAAATTGGAGAAACTCTCTTATTTATACAGGCCAAACATTTTGGAATGCCAAGTAGGTAAATGCTCACGGACTAACCAACTTTGGGTGTGTGCGGAAACTTTTGTGTTTTGAATCAAATTGTTTCGGAATGCACCTTGTTATTGTGCAAAACTAAGATATTCAAATAATACAGTATTATCTTATTATCGCTAATCGCTATCTAGTAGGGACGGGTACTTTTCACATTTGAACTGATACTGTACAAATTCTCAGTACCAGGGACTCAATACTGGTACTCAAAGGCACCGATTGTTGGTGCTTGTGTGTGTTCATAAAAAATATTAGTTTTTGATGATAAAATAAAAAATATATATATTACAACATTTAAAAATTAGCTGATTGTGATAACTGCTGTCCAGTAGTGATATCTTCTTTCATTATCACTTTTCTGAGTCTCATTTGCAAGTCTGACAATAGGTAGCTATTACAGTTGCAATTCCAAAACCTAAGATAGCAGACCCCGGGACTTTTAATATTCACACACATTGAGGGGAGCCCTAATGGGTACAATATTGAATTGGTTTTAAAATGGAAAAATATAAAAAATGCCCCATCTTGCTTTCATCTTTCAGTGAGGCCCTCAGTGGAAAAAGTTTGGACACTCCTACTTAAGAATGTCTGGCCTTAAAGGGGAACATTATCACAATTTCAAAAGGGTTAAAAACAATAAAAATCAGTTCCCGGTGGCTTGTTTTATTTTTCGAAGTTTTTTTCAAAATTTTACACCTCCCGGAATATCCCTAAAAAAAGCTTCAAAGTTCTTGATTTTCGCTTTTTGCGATGCGACTGTCCATTTCCCTGTGACGTCATACAGGGCTGCCAATACAAACAACATGGCGGTTACCACAGCAAGATATAGCGACATTAGCTCGGATTCATTTCGAATTTCAACGGCTTACGCGATTCAACAGATTACGCATGTATTGTAACAGATGGTCGGAGTATGGAGGCAGATAGCGAAAACGAAATTGAAGAAGAAATTGAAGCTATTGAGCGAATAGCTATTGACGCTATTCGGCCATAACATGGGTGTACCTAATGAAGTGGCCCATAGCATGGCTGCCTTATTAGCATCGCCGGTAAAATGTGCGGACCAAACGATCAGGATTTTCACATCTTGTGACACTGGAGCAACTTAAATCCGTCGATTGGTAAGTGTTTGTTTCGCATTAAATGTGGGTATCTACTTTCAAATGTACATACAGCTAGCGTAAATAGCATGTTAGCATCGATTAGCGTAGCATGTTAGCATCGATTAGCAGTCATTCCGTGACCAAAATATGTTTGATTAGGACATAAGTCCACAACATCAACAAAACTCACCTTTGTGATTTCGTTGACTTAATCGTTGCAAATGCATCTGCAGGTTATCCATACATCTCTGTGCCATGTCTGTCTTAGCATCGCCGGTAAAATGTGCAGACACTCTGGCAAATTCAATGGGGGTCTGGCGGCAGATTTCTTGCCAGTGGTGCAACTTGAATCCCTCCCTGTTAGTGTTGTTACACCCTCCGACAACACACCGACGAGGCATGATGTCTCCAAGGTTCCAAAAAATAGTCGAAAAAACGGAAAATAACAGAACTGAGACCCGGTGTTTGTAATGTGTTAAAAATGAAAATAGCGGGTGTATTACCTCGGCGACGTCACGTTCTGACGTCTTCGCTAAAAGACCGATAAACAGAAAGGCGTTTAATATGCCAAAATTCACCCATTTAGAGTTCGGAAACCGGTTAAAAAAAATACATGGTCTTTTTTCTGCAACATCAAGGTATATATTGACCCTTGCATAGGTTTGGTGAAAATGTTCCCCTTTAACAATGCCTGCATACATTTACAAATTGGAGAAACAATCTTATTACAGCTTCCTTGGGAGTGTTTTAGCTGCCAGTCACGTTCATTTATCACCCTTAATCTGCACTAACGTGTCCAATTTTGGCAAAAATAAAACAAACAACTTTTAACTCGTGACTTTAACTGCAGGATTCAGTCGTCGTGTTTTTTTCTTTTACATGTTGGCCGTTGCTCAATCAAATCTGTTCAGCCTGCAGTTCCCTGGCCTCCTCGGCTTTTACGCTCAGTCGGTCATATGACCTCTCAAGATTGGGCGGGTAGTGGGGGAAAACATTGTTGAATGAGAGTTAAAACAAATCCTTAACTGCAGAGTAAAATCATTGCTGGGTAAGATATTATATCGAGGATGAATACATGTGCTGCTAAAGCCGATCAAGTGTTTAATAACACTTATTAGTTTCTGTTTCCAAATGACTGGATAAATGTGTGACGCCACACTTGGAAGTACTGTTCGCATATTGTCAGACGAGGGAGTTAACCATTGATAGGCTCTTTACACCGCATGCATGCACAGTCTGACCATATGAGCACAGAAGTCCCACCTTTGCCCTTAATGTGCAATGCAATCATACGGAGTACACCACGAGGTGACAATTGCTTTGCCTGAAGAAAAAATGCTGGTCTAGGATGAGCAAGCAACTTTGCAATTTGATGTTACATAACAAACCTATCTGCCGTGTCATTGCTGGACTCGCTTTACTTTACTGCCTACTCATATTATATATATATGTATATATACATCCATCCATCCATTTTCTACCGCTTATTCCCATACATTCATATATACATACATACACACACATATATATGTATATACATATATATGTATATACATATATATATATATATATATATATATATATACATATATATATATATATGTCTTGATTGATTTTTCCCACACCTACATACCTATATATATATATATATATATATATATATATATATATATATATATATATATATATATATATATATATATACATATATATACATACATACATATATGTATATATATATATATATATATATATATACATACATACATACATATACATACATATATATACATACATACATGGATATATATATATATATATATATAAATATATATTACATA